>NC_069502.1:669377836-669627836 GCF_027579735.1 Bombina bombina | reverse complement strand
TATTTGAGACTTAGTATATGTGTGTGTAGTGCTGTGCATTTGAGACTGTGTACATGTGTGAGTATGTTGTGTGTGTGTGTGTATATTTGTATACTCTGCCTCATATGTGTGTAGTGCTGTGCATTTGAGACTGTGTACATGTGTGTGTGTGTGTATACTTGTATACTCTGCAGCATATGTGTGTAGTGCTGTGCATTTGAGACTGTGTACATGTGTGAGTATGTTGTGTGTGTGTGTGTATATTTGTATACTCTGCCTCATATGTGTGTAGTGCTGTGCATTTGAGACTGTGTACATGTGTGTGTGTGTGTATACTTGTATACTCTGCAGCATATGTGTGTAGTGCTGTGCATTTGAGACTGTGTACATGTGTGAGTATGTTGTGTGTGTGTGTATATTTGTATACTCTGCAGCATATGTGTGTAGTGCTGTGCATTTGAGACTGTGTACATGTGTGAGTATGTTGTGTGTGTGTATATTTGTATACTCTGCAGCATATGTGTGTAGTGCTGTGCATTTGAGACTGTGTACATGTGTGAGTATGTTGTGTGTGTGTGTATATTTGTATACTCTGCAGCATATGTGTGTAGTGCTGTGCATTTGAGACTGTGTACATGTGTGAGTATGTTGTGTGTGTGTGTATATTTGTATACTCTGCAGCATATGTGTGTAGTGCTGTGCATTTGAGACTGTGTACATGTGTGAGTATGTTGTGTGTGTGTGTGTATATTTGTATACTCTGCAGCATATGTGTGTAGTGCTGTGCATTTGAGACTGTGTACATGTGTGAGTATGTTGTGTGTGTGTGTATATTTGTATACTCTGCAGCATATGTGTGTAGTGCTGTGCATTTGAGACTGTGTACATGTGTGAGTATGTTGTGTGTGTGTATATATTTGTATACTCTGCAGCATATGTGTGTTGCTGAGTATTTGAGACTGTGCACATGTGTCTACTGTATAAGATCTGTAATTTATGTGTGTATGGCATGCTGTAGTGTGTGTTTCTGTGTATGCATGCTTATGAAGAAGGAAACTGAAGACTGATTAGCTGTCAGGGACGCTACATAACACAGCACAGATCTTCTCACTCTGCAGGTTGCTAGTAATACATGTGCTTTATATTCAGCAGTTGAAAGTCTCACTCCTGATACAGACATCTATTACAATTTTTGCAGGCTGTAACTAGAGCCCTTAAACTTTGAGAAAAGGTTTGCTGGGTTTTTACACATAAATACATATGCATGTAAAGCTCATTGTAAGCAGAGCAATGGTTTTCCCTCACTCAATAACTGTAACTACCTTGCTTACTGCCAGCCAGATATGACATGCCTGGCTTTGTTATGCATGGTCTGCACAGTGTAATGTGCTGAGCTAAGAAACCTGCATTTTGTATTTAAATCAGAACAGCTGCAGCAGCAAAGCTACAAGCTAAAATCCAGCAGCCCTGTCTTCCTTTCTGATGTTAGCATAGCTTGTACTTCCCCTGCAAAGCTGCACAAGTGCACAGGTTACCACGGCTATCCATTAGCCTTTGGAGACAAAGGCGCTAAAAAAATCTGCCTTCTCACACTCTGCTCTGTGAAATATGATCCTGCTTCTATGGGTTAGGGGGCGCAATACTTGCCTTGCCCTGGGCGCTGACAACCCACGCTACGCCACTGATCTAGGCCATATCAGTTTATGGCTCAAATTTATTGATGACATTGTAATGTTTTGGGAAGGAACTGTAGAACAACTGACAGACTTTATGGACAGATTAAATGATAATAACTTTAATTTAAAGTTCACTTACTCTTGGAGTAAAAGCGAGGTAGCCTTTTAAGATTTGAAAATCAAAAAAAGTGGCACTGAAATTATTACTGAAACATTTCGAAAGAGTACAGCTGGAAACACAATAATTCATGCTGATAGCCATCACCTACCACACCTCCTAGGCACCATAGGAATTGTACCAACATGAACAGTTTTAAAATGGAGGCCAAAGCTCTTGAGTCCAGATTCAAATAAAGAGGGTATCCTCAAAAAACTTTAAAGCAAGCTTTTTGTAAAGCTTGAGATAGCAACCGAGATAGCTTGCTCTGTAATCCCAAAGTAAGCAAGGATGATAATGTCATCAGATTTATAAGTACATTCAATGAACAATGGGGCAGTTTGGCATCCATTTTAAGAAGACACTGGGATGTTTTAACCCTAGATAAATCTATAGAAAAAATGGTAGGGGTGAGACCGAACCTTACAGCTAGGAGAGCTGGTATCCAGTTTGTTCAGGGATTCAGATAGCCAAATGTGGCTCAATAGGCACAAAAAGAGAGATGGAAATTTTAGATGTACTAAATGTTCTGTCTGTAACAACCTGTTGAGGGGTAATATGTTCTGTGACACTGCAGGCAAAATACACAAAGTAAGAGGATACATAACATGCAAAACAGAAGGGGTGGAATATATGCTTCAGTGCAATTGCCCCAAATATTACATTGGAAAAACTTATCGTGAACTGAAATAAATAATAAAGGAACATACAAGAGATATAAAAAATAAATATATAAAAATAAGCAGTGTAGCTAGACATTTTTATTTTCATCACAATAGTGTTGAAGAGAGCTTACAATTCCGAGGACTAGAACGAGTGCAGTTAAATGAAAGAGGTGGTAACCTGGATAAACTATTACTACAAAAGGAATGTAAGTGGATATTCAATTTAGGCTCCTTAAAACCTAATGGAATGAATGAGGAATTGAATTTTGCTCCTTTTTTAGGGTGTTAATAATATATTCTTCTCTCTATATAACACATTATGCCCTATGCAATTTATTAAAACTTGTAAAAAAATGTTGAACAATGTGCTGACATCTTACAGTATTGCCATATGTTAAAAAGGTTACAATGTTGATTATATATACCACAATTGGCAAAATTCTGATAAGCCACATATAGCCACAAAGCGGTACAATGTATATTTTTTCATATAAAATGTTTCTAAAACTGATGCGGGATTCTTCAATTTCACTCGGAAAAAGAAGGCGGAGTCTAATGGATCAAAAAGGCAGTCGATCTGTAGTGACGCCATCAGACTTAGCCGGAAGAAGCCCCGTGCCTTTAGGGGTGAAACGTGTGTAGCAAGGCAGCTACACTTTTTCGCAGCAGACACCGGTAACCTGCATACATTGGACTCAGGTGATATCATAGAGGACCAGCTATTGCAGCCTCTATTACCCTTACGGAATCCTACTGGTAAGCATAAGGGTTGTTATCTAGCAACCGGCCCCCCATTGCAAACCTTACATCGGAGCTAGATGGGATGATACTAGGAGGGCAAGGTGAGTCACATACTGAGCCCCAGCAACGGACATACTGATCGTCAGTTTATGACATTGGGTGAGAGTAGTATGTGTTTGACAACCTACCCTGCCTACACCTAATCCTCTGCTTAACAACAGACTGAATAACAAGTTTCTGGAGGAGACTGCTTTAACCGTTACCCTGCTTGCTTACTAATTGGGTTTTCAGCTGCATTAAGAGTTCTCCTTGACACCTGTGAAAGCGGAGTATACTAGCATTTGAATAACTTTGAGGTTTTTCTTAACCCGATACCGGTGAATGGGTATAATTTAACCATAGGGAGCTCCCTATAATTTTTCAATTGAGGGTAGCCTCATTTTTTCTGCTGTCACTGTGTGTCTCTGATACCGCTGAGGTGGCTTATATTCAGAAATATTTAGATGTTAATATTGGGAAGTTTTTGATAGCAATTATGTATGTGCTATAATATTAAATGATATGTTTAAATGCATTCATTAGTGGTATTTTCACCATTTTTTTCTTATATGACTATAATAGTTTTGTGCCAGGCAAGGGTATACTTTTAAATCAACAGTGGAGGGTACATGTTGTTTCTGCCTCTCCGTTCTGGTTTAATTTTCTTCTGTGCGGTAAATATAAATACATATATACACATATTAATACATATGTACACACATATAAACATATATATATATATATTAATAGAAACAATGAAAAGCACTCTCACCTCCACTTCAACTTGCCAGGGGGACAGGTGCTTAAATGTTGAATATACCACAAAGAGAACCACACTCACTGTACTTTTAAAGTGTAGCAAAACTTTAATTTAAGCAGTGACGTTTCGGGGTTCACTCTCCTCTTCTTCAGACAAAGTGTCAAGTGCAAATAATTAAACTTATATAGTATGTGGACCCCACCCCTACCGGATATGTTCACACTGGAAATTACATCATTATAGTGGCCATAGTAACATATTAACATATTAAAATATGTCAACAAAATGTGCAAAATAAGCTTAATCGTGATCAATATGTATATTGGTATTACTGCATATACTACATGTCTAATATCTGTATATGCATGTGGCTCTGTTCTATAGAAAATAAAATGGTAAAACAACCTGTGTGTGTGAGGAAGGGGAGAGTGCTCCCCGAAACGTCACAACTTAAAAAAAAGTTTTGCTACACTTTAAAAGTCCAGTGAGTGTGGTTCTCTCATAAGTCTTTAGACATGTATTTATATGTATCTCTATGTTAAAGCCCTTTGCCTGCCTTTTTTTTCTAACACCTGAGATCTCATATATTTGAGCCCTTGTAACTTTATTGTGTAATATTTTTTTTATTTTTTTATTAGATAGTATTATTATGAGTGTAACTGTACTTTTCAATGTATTTTTATGGGTTTTGTGAGACTTTTTTTGTTTTGCGAAATAGTTAACCAGAGCTCAAAGGGCACGCTATCCTGACAAGCGTTAACTTCAATTGCCCTCAAGGGATCGCTTTTACTTTCAACTTGTAATACGAGCGATAAACCCAACGATAAACCCATAATAAACCCCTTTTCGCTTGCACATAACTGTTAGTGCTCCACTTGTAATCTGGCCCATAGATTTTTGTTAAAGGGGCAGTAAACACTTTGAGATTTTTAGATAAAATGTTTAGTTATAAATAATGAAATATATTTTAAAATTGTATTTTGTCCCATTTGATGTAATTTAGCTCTGAAAATATAGCAGATCTTCTAGCTCTCAGACCTTAAAAATTTACCCTGTTGATTTATCAGACTAAAGCCCAGATTGGCTCTTAAGATGAAGGCAAATGAGGGGTGGGATGTGGCTATTAAAAAATAATTGCAGTAAAAAGAATATTAAAGGGAAAGGAAATTCAAAATTAATCTTGCATGATTCAGATGGAACATTTAATTTTAAGATACTTTTAAATTCACTTCTATTTTCAAATGTGTTTTTTTTCTCTTGGTGTCTCTTGTTGAAAAAGAATACACACATATCCTACACTAGTGAGAGCTAGTTGCTGATTGGTGCCTGCACATATTTGTCTCTTGTGATTGGCTAACTAGATGTGTTCATCTAAATGCCAGTAGTGCAATGCTGTTTGTTTGGCAGAAGGATAATAAGAGAATTAAGCAAATCTGATACTAGAAGTAAATTGGAAAGTTGTTTTTAAAATTTTATTTTATTTCTGAAATGTGGGGGTTTCCTGTCCCTTTAATTTATTTTAAGAATGTTAAGACTTGGCTGTTATGTTATTCTACAGCAACACAACAGGAATGTCTTGTAATTACAAGGTGTTTACTAACCCTTTAAACTGTCTATTTATATCTGTTATGGAGATGTAATCTTCAATATTGTACACAGCACCATAGGCCAGATGAACAATCATTATGATTGCATATCTCTGCTGCTGTAACCTTGACCATAAATATTATAAGCTTGAAAAGTAAAGCAATGATTTATTTAAATTCCTAAGCAAGGCTATATTGTGAAATTATAAACCCTAATAAAGAATGTTAGGTTATATTTTCTGATACATTAGAATAACTTTGTCAAATTACTTTTTTCTATTATACAGGTGGTGAGAGTCCACAATCCATTACTCCTGGGAATTACTCTTCCCTACCACTAAGAGGAGACAAAGATTTCCAAACCCCAAGAGCTCTATAAAACCCCTCCCACCTCACAGGAAGGAAGGTGAAGGTGAAGAATGAAGATGTGCTTATGATTCTTCAGTAAGAGGGGCTTTCAGTGTTGAGGCCCATTTCCCCCCCAGAGTACAATGTTTGTCAGAGGGATGTATATAGGGCATGGTTAGTGGCTCTCTTTTTCACCTCATGGGAAATTTTGCCACAAATCTTACAACGTGTTTGCAGGGACTTGTCTTTTACCTCCTCCTATGGGTCTACAATATTATATAACCTCTGCCTGCTGGTTTGGCTTTCTGCTGGTTGTTTACTGGTAGATGAGTGTCTATTGGTAAGTATCATATTTGTGTTTTATATCAGACTCTGTAGCCTTGTTTGGGCAATTATAATTATACATTTATTAATATATATAGCCTTGGGATAGAATCTTTATATAATTAATATTCCCCTTTAAAAAAAATTGTGCACGTTGGATTTTTGGTGTGCAGAGTTTAATATGAGGGTTGGCCTTTGTCATGCTTCGGGTTTCAGGCTATTGTATGTCAGGTTAGTGCACGTATGCCTCTAGTACAAGGCACACTTATCTCCTTTCAACAGCTTAGTTTTTGCACATGTCCTGCTATTCAGCTGAACACTATCCAGACTTTGGGTGTGGGGTCTACTTGTCCCCTGATTTCTTTTTCTTTTGACTTAGCGCTCCCTAGACCTATTGTATTGTAGTTTAATTGGAAAAATGGAGCCTTCTGCTTCTGTCCCTAAATCTACTTTAGAAACTGGGTCCTCTGAACACTTCCTACCAATGTTAAGTGTTTTTATTGTAAAAAAGTTGAAGTATCTCCTCCAGTTTATTTATGTGACTTGTGTTTAAAAATGTTAATGCATTCTGACCATCCCACTGCTGCTTCTATAGGTATTACTGCTCCCTCTGTTTGTTCCTTACAGGGCAGCTCCTCGAATTTTGTTTCTGAAATGTTGACAGATCTCCTGCCTTCAAGTAAGCGTAAAAGGGCAGTTCAGAATTTACCTTCTACTAGTGATATGCCTTCTTATGCTAAGGATAATACTGTTGTGTCTTTAGAAGGAGAAGTTTCCTCTGATGATTAGGAGTCTTCTTCTGATGTTGAACCTGATTCATCCTCTTTTTTTTAAAAAGTTGAACATATTTGTCACCTTTTAAAAGAGGCTTTGCTTAATTTAGGGGTATGAGTTGGGAGAATAAGCCTTTTAACCATTTAGATTCAGTATTTAAAACTGTTGCTAAAACCACTGAGGTTTTTTTCCCATTTCAGATGCTGCTTCTGAAATAGTTTCTAGTCTAAGCTAGGTAATTTGTTCAATCCTTCTGAAAAGTTTAAGAAGTTATACCCCTTACCTGCCTCTAATATTAAACTGTGGGAGAAAGGACCCTTTAGATAGCAGGCTAGAATCCTTTTATAGAAGTTCATTTCTGCAAGCAGGTTATTTGTTTAGGCCAGCTATCTATATTGCTGATGTGGCTGTTGCTTCTTATTATTGGTTAACTAGTCTTTCAGAGCAGTTTTCTCATGATTCTGCTAGTGAAGATTTTTTAAACCTCTTGCTGAACCTCTTGCTTTTAATCCAGACTTTTATCTCTTTCTTTTCAGATAAGAAATTGTTTGGTTCTGATTTAGGTTCTATAATTTCTACTGTTACAGGAGGTTTTTCTTCCTTAGGACAAGAAGGAGGAAAAGGGAAATCTAAAGCCTCCAATTGTTCTCATTCCTTTCATCAGAACAAGGAACAGAAAGTTGATTCCTCCTCTCAGAAGCAAAGCACCTCTTGCCCAGTCTGGAGGCCTAGTGCTAATTGGAAAAGACCTAACTAAGCAAGCCAAACAATTCACCCCCAATTCCAAGTCTGCATCAAGGTGCTGCCCCCGATCAAGAGGCTGTGGTAGGGAGCAGGATATTTCTTTTTTTAGGAAGCTTGATTTCAGTCTGTTCCAGATATCTGGGTTCTGAATACAGTTTCTCAGGGATATCGGATAGGTTATAGATTCCAGATCCCAGGTTCCCAGAGGAAGGTTTTGTCTGTCCAATGTTTCAATCAATGCCTTCAATGCTCAACCTTTTTTTCCAATCAGTTTCAGCTCTTTAAACTATGGGGGTGATTGCTCCAGTTACTTCGCAGGAGCATTGGATGGGATTTTATTCAAATATCTTCATTGTTCCAAAGAAGGAAGATACTTTCAGACCAGTTCGATATCTGAAAACTCTGAACAAGTTATCAAAATTCCTGCTTTCAAAACGAAAACTATTCAGACTATTATGCTTTTTGTTCAGCAAGGATAGTTTATGTCCACAATAGATTTAAAGGATGCTTATCTTCATGTTGCAATTCACAGGGAACATTTCCAGTTTCTGAGGTTTGCCTTTCTAGATAAGCATTTTCAGTTTTTTGGTCTACCATTTGGTCTAGCTACAGCTCCAAGAATTCTCACAAAGGTTCTGGGTGCCCTATTGTCTGTGATCAGATCTCAGGGTATTGCAGTGTCTCCTTACCTGGATGATATCTTGGTTCAAGCTCTATTTTTCTTTTACAGACTGTTGTTGTTTTTTCAATAGCATAGTTGGAAGATTAATTTTCTAAAGAGTACTTTGGTGCCTCAGGCAAGGGTTACTATTCTGGGGTTTCAAATAGATTCTCTGTGAGTCTTTATCTAACAGAACAGAGAAGACTAAAACTGGTTTCAGCCTGTCTGATCCTTCAGTCTCTCTCTTTTCCCTCTGTTGCTCTTTATATGGAAGTACTGGGTCTCATGGTTGCAGCTTTAGGTGCAATTCCATTTTCTCAATTTCACAAGAGACATCTTCATCTGTCTCAAGGTCTGTTTTTCCATCCAGATCTCTAAACTTGATGGCATGGAGATTGAATGGTTAGTTCTTAAGCATAGAGGTTTCTCAGATTCTGTAATTGAAACTTTTATCCAGGCTAATAAGCATGTGATTAGGAAGATTTATCATATGGTCTGGAAGGCTTTTATTTTTTGATGTATAGATCATGGCTTTTCCTGGCATTCTTTTAGAATTCCTAGAATTTTAAAGTTCTTACAAGATGGTTTGGATAAGGGCCTATCTGCCAGTTCGCTGAAAGGGCAAGTTTCTGCTCTTTCAGTTTTGTTTCATGGATTTATTCAGGCAAATTTAGCCTGTGATCATGATCAAGCCAGTTTCTCCTCCCTGGAGTCTTAACTTAGTGTTAAAAGTTATGCAGGCTCCTCCTTTTGAGCCTATGCATAAAGTGGATATAAAGAATCTTTCTTGGAAGGTTTTTTGGAAGGTTTTTTCTTAAGGACTAGATTTGATTTTTTGCCTAAAGGTGTGTCTTCAGTCAATATCAGTCACGAAATTGTTGTCCCTTTCTTGTGTCCTAATCCCAAGAATGTTTCAGAGTGATCTTTGCATAATTTGGATGTTGGTAGAGCATTGAAGTATTATATTGATTCTGTTAAGGATTTTAGACAAACTTCTAGTTTGTTTGTTAACTTTGCCGGTTCTAGGAAAGGACAAAAAGTTTCTGCTCTTTCTTTGGCCTCTTGGTTGAAATGTTTGCTTCATAAGGCTTACTTGGAGGCAGGTCATCCTCCACCTAACAGATTACTGCTCATTTTACAAGATCAGTTGCCATTTCTTGGTCTTTGAAGAATGATGCTTCAGTTGACCAAATTTGCAAGGCAACTACTTGGTCTTCTTTGCATACTTTACTATTTTTATGTTTTTGCTTCTTCTTAGGGCAACCTTTGCTATGAAAGTCCTTTAGGCAGTTGTCTCAGCTTGATTTATTTTTTCCTGTTAATTAATTTTTATTTTTATGGGGTTCTCTTGGGGTTGTGGATTTAGTTTTTCAGTGAAAAAAACACATTTGGGTATCAGTTCTCAGGAGTAATGGATCCTGGACTCTCACCAACTGTATGTTCACTTGATAAATTAATTTATTTCATGGCGGTGAGAGTCCACGAGACCGCACCCTATGTTTTTTGGTGTTGGTTTTATTTTTACACACCTTTTTTTTTTCTTTTTTCCCTGCTGCTCCTTTTCTTTTTTTTTCTTCTTCTTTCTTTTCCTAACTTATTTTGCTTGGCTATACATTAGAATGAGGTACCTGTGAGGTGGGAGTGGTTTTATAGAGTTCTTGGGGTTTGGTAATCTTTGCCTTCTCGTAGTTGTAGGGAAGAGTAATTCCCTGGAGTAATTGATTGTGGACTCTCGCCACCATGAAAGATATGAATTTATTAGGTAAGCATACATTATGTTTTTTTTTCTTTTTAAGGGTCTTCAAATTTGCACCCATTCCTGCCCATTAGAAATCTTTAGAATAAACTGTTTGTGCTGCATAAACTCCAGAATGAAGCAAAAAAAAAAAAAACAAATGTGCTAAAATGTTGCCCCTCACATCACAAACTACCTCTCTACACTATAAGCCCCTAAACTGCTGCACCCCCACATTGCTAGCTACCTTTACACTATTAACCTCTAAGCTGTCACACCCCCACATCGCAAAGTAAGCTTCTACACTAACGCCTAAGCCATCACCCGCAATTCAAACTAACTTTCTACACTATTAACCCCTAAACTGCCTCCCCCCAATGCAGAGTAACACAATAACATCTAAACCCCCTAACCTAACACCTTTGAAGTTTTGTAGATGCTGTTTTCTAAGCCCAAAGTTTCAGGCTTGCTTGAAATGTAAGTTAAGAAGCAGCGGTCGTGAAACAACTGCTCCTTAACTTCTCCACCACCTTTTAGGTGGCAGACTGAAATCATCCCGATCTGATCCGATCAGCCGCAAATGTGCAGGGGGCGGCATTGCACAAGCATTTTTCATTTCAACAGCAAATCATGTCCGCTCGGGACTTGTTAAATTGACTCCAATATCTGTTGATAAAATCAAAGCTATTCTGCAGATAGCTCTACGAGCTGGAACAACACACAATAATGAGATTGGTTATGGCTGTATCCCAGAACAAAACTGCTACATTAAACTTTATGAAATTTGGCATGCTGATAGATTTGATTGTATAGTAGTAGTAGTTGTAGGAAAAGTTTGTGATTGTAATATAAGTATTTATTATGTGTAGTAAAAGCACATTACAATATACTTTCATTGTTTATGTTCTATCCTTTGCATGAAATTATATTTCCAAAAATTTAAAGCTTTACAATTTTTCAGTGGGTGTCAGTGGACATTTAAAAAAACAAACCAAAAAACTGTCTTATTAACCCCCATTTTATAGATAAAGAGGACTGGCAAAGTGATCACAGGATGATGTTTATATTGAATCCTTGTCCCTCACCTGTCTGTAAGGTTATATACAGTTAGGTCCAAAAGTATTTAAAGATTGATAAAGTTATAGTTATTTTAGGTGAGTGGAGTAATACAATGAATATGGGAAAGTGTAGACTGACAGCTTTAATTTGAAGGTATTCACATCTAAATTGGGTGAATGTTTTAGGAATTACATAACTTGTTATATGTAGCCACCTCCTTGTCAAGGGACAGAATAGTTGGATAATTGACTGAGAAGCTGTTGCATTGCAAGGTGTGGGCTGTTCCCTCGTTATTTTAGTAACAAGCAGTAAAACGGTGTGGAGTTGATTCCATTTGTGGAATTTGTATTTTAAAGCTGTTGCTGTGAACTCAGTAATGAGGTCCAAAAGAGCTGTCAATGAAAGGAAAGCATGCCACAGTTAGGCCGAAAAAACAAATCAAACCCACCAGATAGCACGTTTCATAGATTTTTTAAAATAAGGAATGCACTGGTGAGCTCTGCAACACCAATAGGCCTGGACGACCACAAAAGATATCTGTGCTGGATGATTGCAAAATTATTTCCTAGGTTAATAAAACCCCATTCACAACATCTAGTCAAGTAAAGAACTCTCCAGGAGGTAGGCATATAACTTTCAAAGTCTAAAATCAAGAAAAAACTTCATGAAAGTAAATACAGAAGGTTTACAACAAGTTGCCTTTGAGTTGACTTTGCCAGAAAATATTTAAAAAGTCATGTCCAGTTCTGGAACAATATATTTTGGACAGATGAAACTAAGACCAACCTGTACTATGAAGAGAAAAGAAGTATATGAAGAAGGAAAGGAATGGCTCATTTACATCGTCTGTGAAACATGGTGGAGGTAGTATTATGGCATGGGCATGTATGGCTGTCAATGGAACTAAGTTATTAGTGTTTATTGATAATGTGACTGCTGACAGAAACAGTGGGGTGAATTCTTAAAGGGACACTGAAACTATTTTCTTTCTATTGTGATTCAGATGGAGCATGCAATTTTAAGCAACTTTCTAATTTACTTCTATTATCAAATTCTTTTCATTCTCTTGGTATCTTTATTTGAAATGCAGGAATGTAAGTTTAGATGCCGGACCATTTTTGGTGAACACACTGTGTTCTTGCTGATTGGTGGGTAAATTCACCTACCAATAAACAAGTGCTTTCCATGGTTCTGAACCAAAAAAATAGCTTAGTTGCCTTCTTTTTCAAATAAAGAAAGCAAGAGAACGAAGAAAAATTGATAATAGGAGTAAATTAGAAAGTTGTTTAAAATTGCATGCTCTATCTGAATCATGAAAGAAAACATTTGGGTTCAGTGTCCCTTTAAGTGTATAGGGATATACTATCTGCTCAGATTCAGCCAAATGCTGCAAAACTGATAGGACAGGTCTTCACAGAACAGAAGTACAATAACCCAATACATACTGAAAAAAACAAGCCAAAAAGCTTTTCAAGGCAAATAAGTGAAATGTTCATGACTAGCCAAGTCAGTGACCTCAACATGCATTTCACTTGCTGAACTGAAGGTAGAAAGACTAACAAACACAAGTATGGAGGAAACATAGAACTTGATGATATCCATGGGTTTCAGATTTCAGAATTGTCATTCACTGTAATGGGTTTTGAACCAAGTATTAAGAATGATCATTTTATTTATGATAATGTTAGTTTGTCCATCTTTATCATTAAACCTCTATGAAATGAAGTGACAAAAGCTTATGTTAATGCCAGAGTATAAGTTTGTGATAAAACACTAAAACGCTTGGTGTTTCTGGCAATTTTCACTTTAAATTATACTTCTAGAAAGGTTGAAGTGAATCCTAGATTTTTAAATATGTTCACACTGCTACATACTATTGAATAATTTCTTATGTACATTTGGTTTCTGGCTGGCCAGTAAATATACTCAAAAAGGTTTTCTATGGATGAATCCTTTGACTGCTCTAGTTGAACAAAACCTTGAAGATTTTATAAAATCGGTGACACTTTTCAATTATTTTATATTATTTATTTTGTAAATTTATTGTTTAATTGATAATATATACAAGTGATAATGAACCTTGGTACTCCAGATGTTTCAGAACTACATTTCCCCTGACTGGACTGCAGAGTGCAAAAGCATCATGGGAAATGTAGTTCTGAAACATCTGGAGTTCCAAGGTTCGCCACCACTGATATATACCATACATATTTGAAACAACTTTGATAGTTTCAATAAAGCATGCGATTTTATCATCAAATTTGCTGTGTTCACTTGGTAAACTTTGTTATAAAGCATACCTAGATAGGCTCAGGAGTAGAAATGCACTGGTGGGATCTAGCTGATGACTGGTGGCTACACACATGTGCCTTTTGTCTTTGACTTACCAGTGCATTACAGCTTTGGAGCTGACTTTACCTATGTGTTTAATCCCTTTGCAGGGGTTAAAACGGTTATATGGAAGCAATTGTGCTATAATTAAATGCTCTAACACATTGGATAATTTTCTTTTTGCACTTTTATTCTCTTTTAATTTCCCTTTAATGTTGAATCCATATATAATATGTAACTCTCATGACATTTTAAAAAGGTCTATTTAGGATACAACATTGTAATTTGTCATTCATGAGTAGAAGCATTAAAATAATATGTTGCAATTTAAACAAATATATTATCCATATTAAACTACTGAATTTAGGACTTAAATAATGTTGTGCAAGTGATTTATTCACATGCTGTAGAAAGCATTAATCTAGTCAGCAGCATTATTAGGTTTCTAAATGATCTTATGCTTGAGTCCTTTTCAAAAATCAGTGCAAGCATTATATCTTTCATTGAGTAGGTTCACTTGAAATAAAGCGATAGTTTGTAATCTATATGTTCAAAGATATTAATAAAACAATTTAGTACAATTTAGCAAAATAATGATAACTGGCTTATAAAAAATATAAGTAGGTCAAATAAAGGAAGAAAATGGACAATTTGATAAAGGCTTCTAATTAGGGTTGTCACCTCTCTGGGAAAACACATGGCTATATTAGCAACATAACTAAAAACTAATACTGATTGATTTTAAAGGGACATTATACACTAATTTTTTCTTTGCATAAATGTTTTGTGGATGATCTATTTATATAGCCCATAAAGTTTTTTTTTTTTTAAATGTATAGTTTTGCTTATTTCTAAATAACAGTGCTCTGATTGTCAGACTCCTAACCAAGCCCCAAAGTTTTATTTGAATACCGTCAGCTACCTTCTCCAGCTTGCTCCTGTTTGTGTAAAGGGTCTTTTCATATGCAAAAGAAGGGGGAGGGGGGGAGTGTCTTATTTCCCACTTGCAGTGGGCTTTCCAGCTACCTTTTCAACAGAGCTAAACTGAGAGCTTCTAAATAAGATTTTAAACAGTTTTATACTGGATTTTTATATCAGTATCTGTGCATCTTATTTTTTTTATAGTAGTGTCATGCAGTTATATGAAAATAAGTGTATACTGTCCCTTTAAATTCTTATTTTATAAAAATTAAGCTCCCACGTAATAATTTTCAGTATATCAGGTTAATTTTTTCAATACTATGTTGTGTGATCTTCATTTACCTGATCTGAAAAATTAGTGGGCATGCTGGTAAAATAATAAGTGGCAAAATATAGATGTAATTCTTTTAATATTTTTATGAACTATGGCCTAGATCACAATCTATCATCGTTTTTGCTCTGTAAAATGATTTTTGCTTTCCAAATTAACTGGGAGCCGAGTTTCCTGCTATATTATTTTGTTTGTTAAACCTCCACCGACGCAAAAGAGTTTTCAACCTAAAAGTTTTCAAAAAGTACCTATTTTCAAAATAGAAAATGTAAAGTCTCTCAAAACTGACACATTCAATAGCCCATTCATGCTTTTTAAAGATACAAGGAAGAGCTATTTTGTAACCTCTATGTCACGCATTGTCATGTGTGACATTAACCTGTTTTCATCAGAATACAACCTAAAGACTAGGCGCCCAATGGTCTAAAGGGCTCTAGGCTGGCGAGATTATTAAAGAATGCTCGCTAGCACTTCTATTTCCCTGGTGGAATGATCTAAAGCCAGTTTTTACCCTGAAAACAGGGTGTCTCGCTAAGGGGCGTATACTGCATTTTTGTATGGGGAGGAGATGCATACATTACTAAAGTGCACAATTAAATTTGTATTTTAAATATCTTACAAAAATAATAATTGAACCATTCACAGAAAAAAAAATCCATGAAAAAATTGTGTTGTTAAGATGCAGCAAAAATCATAATAATATTTTTCACCAAAAATCGTATTTTCCTAAAAACATAAAATTTGTATGTAAATTACACAGGAATAAATTGTATTAAATCATAATTTAAGTGCACTGGTTGCACAAAAACACACAGATATTCATACTTATAAGTACAAAATATAAAGTGTAATTGTAGTTTTTAGTAAAATGGGCTGAACATGGCCGTTCCATGGGCATATATGAAATTGGATCTCTAATTACAGTGTAATTCTGTATAGATTTTCACACTACAAATCTCACTATTTTTTTCTCACAAACTAAAAAGTGGAGAGCTTTTTTCAAAACACTCAAAATATGTATAGCCCTGATAGAAAAAATATATGCATATGAAAACATAGGCAATTGTTAGATGTTATACACAGAAAGCAGCGTAATGGGATTTATATTGGCTACAGGATTAACTTTTTAAAGGTTGCCTCCTGCTAACTTTTCAGCTAGCTCCATTACTTTGAATTGGAGAAATCTTGAAAATTACAGGAACTACCCCTGCAAGTGTCAGTGAGAAAAACACATCTGATCTGACCAAGTTTAGATCGGGCACTAAGTATCCTTACAAATACCATACTTATCCTGGCATAATACCTATACTTCTATAATCAATTCAGGACAACCAAGATATACAAAAGGCAGGAGTTTATGTTTTATTTTTAATATTTGATTGTAAGCCTCACTAACACTGTTGTCATTGTCACTAACAGTACTGACATTATTAAAATTCTGTTTTTAAAGGAGATTGCTTAGTCTCAAATTTGATAGTTAACTACTGTAATCTGTTTCCATCCGCACCACTGCTAACCCATACAAATATGTCTTTTTATAATGATGGGCAGACTAGCACTCTCTTTCTATCACTTTATGGTCATTTTGCAATTTTTACAGTATTGTTAAATCACATCACACAAAATGTTTCATTATTACAAGTGAAACATTATTGCAATATACATTCATCATTTATGTCACTGCCTTTGCTATAAAATACATCTGAAAATGTTGCTTGTTCCACTTGTGAGCGTGGCTAGAGTTATTACTTTTAGGCAAGTTATATGAGCTCCCTCCTCCCTCTCTAACCTTGTCAGTAACCACTTGCTGTTAAAATGTGGATGCAGTGAGCATACAAGGCAGTTTAGGTGTGAATATTAAAGTAAAAACATAATTATATATATTTATATTTAGTTATTAGATAAAGAATATAAAATAATAGATGTCTGTTCAAAAACCTGTTAAATTACAACTAGTAACTAAGCTAAATCACTGCTAAACCATCTTAAGGGAAGAAGTCAGGCTACCCGGTACCCCGGCCTCTTTCATTAACTGCACATGTGTAAACAGAGTTCATGCTTAGGCCCTGATATTCAAAACATTGTCAGTCCGTCATTCTGGTGTTATATTAAAAAAAGTGGGGTGAACCTTGCTGTGCTGCCGAGTGGCAATGTGTCTCCAATAGGATATAATGGGGATCACAACTTCAGTAAAAGTCGGCCAGCATTGCCCTTGAGTTGCAATGTAGTTGTGCATTCGTAAAATTACAATTTTGTTTTGTGTAGTAACACTTCAAATTATGCATATGTATATTCAGTTTCACTGTACTTTCACTAGATTTGTCACACTGGGAAATATCACCACTGCGAAGCAGGTGAGACTGTTATGGCTGAAAAGGTATAGCAAAATTGATTGTGATTGATTGATTGCAATTAATATAGATATATATTAATATTAAAATAGAACATGTTTGCTACAGTGGGAATGCAATATTATTGTCATGCCACTCCTGCCGGTTCCTGTGTCGCTCCTCCATGGTCGCGGTTGCCATGGACGCGGTGGTTGCTGTGGGCGTGCGGCGATGACGTCATCGTCGCACACCACTTCCATTCTGATGCCGACCGGATCACCTGTGGGCCCTCTTTTGGCGCGGATCTTCGAGCTCACTTATCGTGATGTTCCATCTACCCTGGATGAAATTATAGAACTGTGTATTAATCTGGATTCTCGCTTTCAGTCCTGCTCTCTCGTCCTCCTACACGTCTAGCCACTAGACTGACCTCCAACCTCTCCTGCACTTTCAGTTACCTCTGAGGAGGAACCTATGGATCTCTTCCCTTAAGTCTTCTGAATCCAAAAGACAGAGAAGAAGGAGGTTGAGACTATGCTTTTATTGTGGTTCCGATTTACATCAACTAAAGAGTGTGTATAATCTAATTTGTAACTTCTCGGGACATGAATGGAAAACTGCCTTCAACACAAGATCTGGGCACTATGAATATTTAGTAATACCTTTTGGGCTATGCAATGCCCCTGCTGTCTTTCAAGCTTTCGTCAATGATGTCTTCCGTGACCTCCTTAATTATACTGTCATTGTCTATTTGGATGACATCCTCATATTCTCCACCACCCTGAAAGAGCATCATGAGCATGTGAAACAGGTAATTCTTTGTCTCAGAAACAATTCTCTTATAGCCAAGTTGGAGAAGTGCGAATTCGATCAAATCCAGATTCAGTTCCCTGGATATGTTATCTCAAAAGAAGGTTTTGCCATGGATCTTACCAAGCTAACTGCAGTTCTAGAATGGCCTCAACTGACCATATTGAAGGAACTACAGAGATTCTTGGGGGTTTCCAACTATTATCGCAAGCTCATAAAGAACTTCTCCAGAATCGTTGCCCCACTCACTGAGCTGACCAAACGAAACAGAGATTGCAAATAATTGCATCTAGTAGCTGTGGATGCCTTTTCTCATCTAAATAAAGCCTTTTGTACTGCTCCTGTACTACGCCATCTTGACCCTGACCTGCAGTTCAGTTTAGAGGTTGATGCCTCTGAAAAAGGGGCTGGTGCTATCCTGAGTCAGAGGGACACTTCTACCTCCAAATCGCATCCTTTAGCCTTTTTTCTCTAAACATTTTACCCCTGCAGAAAGGATCTATGATGTGGGGAATCGTGAGCTCAACACTTAAATGTAGTTAATGTGTCCTCCGACCAACTGTCTGAATCTAAGTTACAAGTCTTGGACTATGGTTTAGGGTTTGTCCCTTCGTCAAATTTTAATACATTTGACACCATTTTGGATCTCAATAGATTTGTGCGTAATTTAACGTTAAAACGTCACTTTAAATTAGTACAAAATTCAGATGATGACCCTATACCAGGTGATGCATTCAAACAGGATTCTATTGATATCCATTATGATGCTGAGTTTTCTATAGCGAAAGATACTTTTTCCCTATTTGAACTTGAGTCTAGTCTACCACTAAAACTTCTCATATTGGGTTTTCCCCAAAGTCTGTTTTTTATCCCACTAAATCTAGCGGTGCTTGCCTATAATTGTTCCATAGCAGAGTGGAACAGGAGTTAATATCCCTTTCTCAACAACCTTATATTACCCCTTCTAATCTTACAAAAATTGAAAAAGATGCCATTCAATCTCTGCTAAGTAAGGATCATTTGGTGATAAGGCAAGCCGATAAAGGAGGCTCCATAGTCATAATGAATAAAATAGACTATGGTAGAGACGCACTTAGACAGTTGAATGATACATTGGCCTATGCCTTATTACCCAATGATCCAACATTCAGATACCAGAAGGAGTTACGTGATGTATTAGATGAAGCAGTATATCTTAATATTATTGTTCAATCCACCCTTGAATATCTTTATGTACAGTCCCCTGTAGTGCCAATTTTCCATTTATTTCCAAAGGTTCATAAATCCCTTACTAATGTCAAAAGAAGACCTATAGTGGCAGGCATTGGCTCCACATTCGAGAACCTTTCTAACTGGATTGACTCATTAATTAAACCACTTACCTATGTGACACAAAACACCTTCTTTCTCTTACTGAAAACATTATTTGGACCCCTCACGTGTCATGGCTCACTGTAGATGTAACACGTCTGTACACATCTATTCCGCATAGATTGGGTATTGATGCTATCAGGCTTTTTCTTGACAAGTTTTCAATCTATTCATCTGAACTTTCAGAATTTATATTGTATGCTTTAGAGTTTTTACTCACATATAACTATTTTGAGTTTAATGGATCTTTCTATCTGCAGAGATGTGGGACAGCTATGGGGGCGAAGTTCGCCCCCTCCTACGCCAACCTCTTTATGGGATGGAGGAAGCTTTCCTACATCTTTGCAGGGGAAAATCCTTTAAAAAAATATATTGCTATGTACAAACGTTATATTGACGATTTGATTTGAATTTGGATTGCTACAGAACAACAATTTCTTTGTTGATTATCTAAATACAAATAATTTTGGTTTAAAATTTACATTTTCCTTCCATAAGAAGAATATGCCCTATCAGGATTTAGTGCTTTGTGAAGATGAGGATAGTCATAAGATTGTGACCACACTATATAGAAAGCCAATAGCGCCAAACACCCTCCTACATGCGAAGAGCTCCCACCCTAAGCACTGCATATTCGGCATAGAGAAAGGCCAATTTATGCGCATTAGACGCAACTGTACTGAAGAGTCAATGTTCTTTCAAGAAAGTGAGGATTTGAAATATTTTTGGTACAACGTGGCTATCCTAATTATATTATTGAAAAAGCATTCAGCCAGGTAATACAGATGGACAGGTTGAGCTTACTTGAGGAAAGTACTAAACTTAAGGAACCAGCAAATTTGTAAAAAAAAACATTTTTCCATTTTCTTGGAGGATAAAATACTTCATGATGTTGCCAACGGTGGCTGCCAATATTGTAAAAAAATCATTTTTCCATTTTCTTGGAGGATAAAATACTTCATGATGTTGCCAACGGTGGCTGCCAATTTGTAAGTAAGAAGAATAAATCCTTAGGGAATATTCTTGCTCCTAGTATGATCCAGGATCAGAAACCTGACCTTTCTACTCTATCCAGTTGAATTACATGAAAGGGTCATTATAGGTGTGGGGATCTTACATGTAAGGCCTGTGATCACACTGTGGTGAGCAATACATTTCAGTCTACCACTACATAAAACGTATACAATATGTACTCATGTACTAATTGTAGGTCCCTATTCATCATATATATGGTATGGTGCCAACAATGTAACCTCCAATATGTAGGGTGTTCTACTCGTCAAGCACGAAAAAGAATGAGGGAACATTTAAATTACATTGATAGATCAGATCATTGCTCTGCACTTGCATCACACTTCATCTTTCATCATTTTGGTGACACTCGTTATTTCAAATGGTGTGTCTTAGAACAGATAAAACGCCCCTCCAGAGGTGGAGATATGGAAGCTTTACTCAAAAAGCGAGACGCTTTTTGGATATTTACTTTATGTACACGGGTACCCCAAGGCTTTAACATAGATGGAGATATCATCAATTTCTAGTAATGGACAATTTAGCTTATTTCTTATTTATTTTTAGTGTAATATACTATATAAAATAACTTTTTGTGTAATACGCTATATACATATTTTTCTCCAGTAGGACAGTTTAAGGATGGTTTATCTTCTATTTAACTTTATATTTTGCATTATTTAATACTTTGATGTAATGGTACGATCCCATAATATGATACACTTTACTTATGAGCATTGACATATTGTTAAATAACCAGCAAAGTTTTACAGTGTCTAAAGCGAAAATGTATGTATATCCGCTATAGTTCTCAAGCAATGGTGAACCCATGGGAGTGTATCCCAACTCCAAAGTCCACAGTCCCAATTATTATAATATCAAGTTTTTCTTACCGTCACCCCATGTATCCAGGCCGGTCTCAGGGTAGAGGCTGTATGTCCACCGAGGTTCCGCTCCAAGAATCCTCCCTCGGACCCGAAACCTAACTGTGTCTTTCGGCGTCCTCCTGTCAGCTCTCCATACCCTCCTCAGCCAATTGCAAATGGGGGTGCGGTCGGGTCTCCTATACGTCAGATGACGTCAGCTCACCAAACTGCTGCTGCTTGCTCCGGAACTCAATTCCGGTTGAAGAGTTCTGAGCAATGTAAAATCTCCAAAGCTAGCCGTGCTCACTGTGGGTAAGATCAGCAAATGTTCATACAAAGTAAGGAGCACCGGCAGCGAGATGTAGATAAAAAATAAGTTTTTCTTTATTAATACCTTGGCATCATTAAAATTCCATACAATGGCACGAACGATGGGAAAATGTTTAAAGAGATGGTCAGATAACAGCAACTGACATGTTTCGGCTCCAAAGCCGTCCTCATAAGGTGCTGTTAGTCTCAATAAAATTTACATATTTAAAAGCAGCAGGCCATTTCTTATTGGTTACAACTTAATTGTTAAATCATTAACACTTCTAATCCTACTATGTATGTTACAGAAAGTTAACCCTTATACTCCTATTCCTTTAAGTCAACAAGTAAACCATTGTGAAAGCATATAAACATTGCAATACTATAATTTGAAATATATTCTATTATGAATTACTGATGTAATTTTTCATTTAGGTTTGTAAGCCCCATCATCCAGAGAGGGTAGAAAAGCATACTAGTCCCTGCATACTACTTTGGTTATTTAGCATAACGTTTCCTTATCACTATATTATGAACAGGGGTTAAACTGAATCTAAATATATGCTTACATCTACAATTATAACAAAGACACTCATGTGTGACCACATTTTTGTGTTCAAATGTATATTCAAAATTCATACTTGCTTAATTCATCTCCTCCTTAAAGAACCCTTAATTATCTGGAAACATATATTATATATTTTAGGGTTAGTAAGGACTTGCATTTTCCTAGTAGCTTACCCTATTATGGTTTTTATTGCCAGTAATTCATAAGGTCAAAGTCCGAATTAAAACCATTGGGAAATCTGGTTTGGAGTTTAAAAATCCAAAATACTTCTTGACTACCTAGAATTCTTTCTCTATCACCCCCATTTTGAGGTTGCAATACCCTCTCTATAGCAGTCCAGGTAAAGCTGCTTGAGTTTTTATTATGAACTGTGGCGAAATGTTGTACTAAAGGTGTACTAGCAACCCCCAGTTTTATGGAAGATAAATGTTCCCTTATTCTGGATCTAACTTCTCTCACCGTGAGACCTACATACTGTTTCTGACAGTCCTTGCATGTGATTAAGTAAATCACATACGTGGACCTACAGTTCCTACACATGCGTTTTTGATACTCCTGCCCTGTGTGTGTAGAGATGAAGCTAACCCCTGTGTCCACCTTTCCACAGGCTACACAATTAGTATAGTGACACTTATACATGCCCCTAGTTGTCAACCATGATGAATGTTGTGTAGGTTCCCTACTTGGTAATTTAGTGGGTGAAACCATATTGCCAATACTCATGTTCCTTTTGTAGGCAAATCTACAATCCTTTACATTTAGATCCGCTAAGCCATCATCTGCTCTCAATAATGGAAGATGTTTATTTATTATATTACAAACATTAGTGTATTGACTACTATATGTTGTTATGAATAATAAATCATTAGATGAATCTCTCTTTCGTGTATTTCTTCCTTCTTTCTCTAGCAGATCTTTATGATTCAATTTCATTACTGAAAGTTTAGCTGATTCGATCAGTTGTTTTTGATATCCTCTCTGTTCTAGCCTCTCTGTTAATAAATTGGCTTGTTCTTGATAGCTATTATCATCTGAACAATTTCGTCTTAGTCGTGTATATTGACCTTTCGCTATCCCTTTAAATGTACTCCTAGGATGGCAGTTGATGCATGCAGCAAAGTATTGCCTGATATGGGCTTTCTATATACTGTAGACTTAATACTTTCCCCATTTTCTCCACTTAGGGTTACATCAAGATAATTAATACTTTTCCTATGGTATTCTGAGGTAAATTTTAACCCCACATCATTACAATTTAGACCATGTACAAACACTTACACAGTTTCATGATCACCATGCCAAATAAATAGCAGATCATCTTTGAAGCGTTTTTTATACAACTATATTCTCTCTGAAGGGGTTCCCATCTCCAAATATGTGGCCTCGCTCCCACCAACCCAAAAATAGGTTGGCATATGAGGGCGCAAACTGCGCCCCCATAGCGGTTCCACACACCTGGAGATAGAAAACCCCTCAAACGAAAAATAGTTGTGCTTTAAAGGAAAGTCTGTTACCCTCACTACAAATTCATAGTATTCAGGGTCCCTGCCATGATATTTATTCATATAGTAAGCTATCGCTTGTAAGCCACTTTCGTGTGGTATTAAAGAATAGAGCGATTGGACATCTACAGTTAACCAAGTAAACCTGTCACTCCACTCTATATCTGATACTATCTGCAAAATGTGTTTCGTATCCCTCACATGGCTCCAGAGATCTAGCACCATAGGCTGTAAGATTATATCTAGCCATTTTCTGATTAATTTGTTGACATCTAGTAGTGTATTGAATAAATTGAATGTATTCGTAGGCACAAACCCCAACCCTAATCCCAATAATTTTAATTCTACATCATTTAGGGAATAAAGGGACAGGTTAATGACATTAGTTACTGGTAATGTGTTTGTCTCTGTTGTGTTCTGAGAGGGTATCTCCCCCTTGTTGATCCTGCAGTGTCTTGCCCCCCCCCCCCCGTCTGATTTTGGCTGGGGGATGCAAAAAACCTGATTTATTTCTGTTCTTTCAACAGTATCTGGATTATTTACAGGATTGCTTACAGTGTGTGTGTGTGTGTGTGTTCAATTGCTGGGGTACTGTATTTGGATTTTGAACCTTTCTGGGTATTTTTTAATATGGATACAGGTTGTTGTGTGTTTACTTTAGGTATAACCACTTGTTGACTACGATTAGTCTGTCCCATAAGTTGTTGATCATACTGATAGTTATGCATAGCTTGACTAGTTTGTACACCAGACCCTGAATCTTCCTCACACCCAGAACAATGAACTGTCCCCTGTCCCTTCTGTTTCACTATCTGAGAATTGAATACGTCTTCCACTTCTGCACCTCCCTCTATTTCTTCGGCCTCTACCTCTGCCTCTAAACCCAAAATTGTTTCTTTGATTAAAATCTCTTCTAGTTTGGAATCTCTCTTTCTATTCCAAATATATACCATATTATTTGTATAATCAGACTGGTCCCTGACAAATTTGGAATGTTTCCTGTCTAACAATACTTTCTTGGCTTCTGCCACTATATTTTGCAGGGTTTGGTCAAATTTAGGGTAGCTTGCATGTTCACTTCTAATATTCGATTCATCCTGTATTAAAGTAATCACATTTTTTACATTAAGCAATTGGTTGGTCTTATATTGTATCAACAAATGCATCAATCTGAATGAACACTCAGACAAAACATCATTCCACTGATTGATAAATGCCCTATCCTCTGTTAGAAATGTAGGATATTTGTTTAACCTTAAACCCCTGGGTATTATATTCAATTTAGTATAGCTCTCCAGTGTCCAAATGTCCCATTTAAGTTTATTTTCTCTTATCAGATTAGACTCCATTTCCTCAAATAATGCTGATAAAGTATGTTTAGATCTGTCCATTGAAAAAATAGTCCCACAGTCAGGGTTTAAATCTTCCCTCTCTTGTGCACATCTTAAAGAAAAGAAAGTTAAGGGTCTTGCTGTAACCTCCATGTGTGCCTCCATAGTTCAGAGCAAAACTAAAAATGCCTCTTCAATCAGTAGTCACTGTTATGATAAGCGTAACCCAAATGCTTGGGAGAAAATCAAATAACCAGCAAAGTTTTACAGTGTCTAAAGCGAGTGGCAAAAATGTATGTATATCCGCTATAGTTCTCAAGCAATGGTGAGCCCGTGGGAGTGTATCCCAACTCCAAAGTCCACAATCCCAATTATTATAATATCAAGTTTTTCTTACTGTCACCCCATATATCCAGGCCGGTCTCAGGGTAGAGGCTGTATGTCCACCGAGGTTCCGCTCCAAGAATCCTCCCTTGGATCCGACACCTAACTGTGTCTTTCGGCGTCCTCCTGTCAGCTCTCCATACCCTCCCCAGCCAATTGCAAATGGGGGCGCGGTCGGGTCTCCTATACGTCAGTTGACGTCAGCTCACCAAACTGCTGGTGCTTGCTCCGGAACTCAATTACGGTTGAAGAGCTCTGAGCTATGTAAAATCTCCAAAAGCTAGCCGTGCTCACTGTGGGTAAGATCAGCAAATGTTCATACAAAGTAAGGAGCACCGGCAGTGAGATGTAGATAAAAAATAAGTTTTTCTTTATTAACACCTTGGCGTTATTAAAATTCCATACAATGGCACGAACAATGGGAACATACATAGTAGGATTACAAGTGTTAATGATTTAACAATTAAGTTGTAAGTAACCAATAAGAAATGGCCTGCTGCTTTTAAATATGTAAATTTTATTGAGACTAACAGCACCTTATGAGGACGGCTTTGGAGCCGAAACATGTCAGTTGCTGTTATCTGACCATCTCTTTAAACATTTTCCCATTGTTCGTGCCATTGTATGGAATTTTAATGATGCCAAGGTGTTAATAAAGAAAAACTTATTTTTTATCTACATATCGCCACCGGTGCTCCTTACTTTGTATGAACATATATTGTTAAATATGTTATGTCCCTTTAAGTAGGTGGATGATTTTGCACTGTGTGGGGGAGGTGGGCATTAGAGCACAGCCTATAAATATGCTAATGTAAGAGTGGAGGACTAGTGTCTATGAGTAAGGCATAGCTGGCACACATAAGACCTAGTCCTTCAGTCCTGTTTTTATGGATTGCTTTTGACTTCAATAAATTTGAACTTGCATTTACCTCCTTGCATCTGAGCCAGCATTTCTTTTAAATCATGAGCTCCTAGCCATTAAGATGGCCCTTACTGAGTGGTGACATTGGTTGGAGGGTTCTGCTAACCCCATTCAAATCCTCACAAATCACAAGAACCTGACATACCTAGAGACTGCCCATTGACTCAATCCTTGACAGGCCAGGTGGGCCTTATACTTTTTCTCGTTTTAACTTTATAGTCTCTTACCTTCCTGGGACCAAGATTAAAAAGGCTGATGTGCTTTCCTGTCAGTTTGTTCAGTCTAATGACTCTTCTGAAGCTCCTATCGAACACATCATTTCTCCCTTCTGTGTGGTTGCTCAACTTAACGCCTCGCTTCTTCAAAGACTGCAAGTCAAGAGAACCATCTGAAGCCCTTGCGGCTCCTGAGATCCTTTATTTTCCTCCAAACCTTCGCACTCCTGTACTATCCTGGGCTCATGACAGCAAGCTATCAGGTCATACTGGTTTGACAAGAACCTTTAAACTCCTTTCATGACACGTTTTGTGGCCTACCATGAAGTCGGACTCTCAGGAGTATGTCAAGGCTTGTCAGACTTATGCTGTTAATAAGAATCCCCGATCCTTACCTCATGGCCTGCTTTAACCATTGTCCATACCCAAACAACCATGGACACACATAGCCATGGATCTTGTTGTTGACCTCCCTCCTTCTGACCATCATACAGTCATCATCTGGGTAGTGGTGGACCGGTTCTCCAAACTTACTCACTTTGTACCCTTACCTAAGCTACCTACAGTCCAAGAATTGTCAAGTCTCTTTCTGTTACACGTGGTACGACTCCATGGTGTAGCCGTAAACATAGTCTCGGACAAAGGACCTCAATTTGTTTCTACTTTTTGGAGAAGCTTTTGCAAATTGCTTCGTTGCTTGGAACCACTGTTTCTTTGTCCTCTGGTTATCATCCCCAGACTAACGGGCAGACTGAGAGAACAAATCAGGATCTTGAAGCCTATCTCAGAGCATATGTCAATTCTCAGCATACCAATTGGTCTGAATTGTTGCCCCTAGCTGAACTGGCAAAGAACAGTCATTAGCATTCTTCTCTACGATGCTGTCCTTTCCAGGCCGCAGCTGGTTATCAACCTTGTGTTTTTCCTCTTTCCACTCAGTCCACAGGAATCCCTGCTGCAGAACCTCACTTCACTGGCCTCTCTACCCATTGGCAATGAATACGCTCTCAGTTACACTCAACCGTCTCCATATACAAGAGGTTTGCTGACCAATATTGAGCTGCATTTCCTGCAGGTGATCGTGTCTGGGTCTCTACCTGACACATTTGCTTATATCAATCTTCTCACAAAGTAGGGCCTTGGTTTATTGGCCCTTATAAAGTTATTAAAAGACTTTCTCCTGTTGCCTATAGAGTGGCCTTGCCTAAGGCCTTGCACATTCATCCGGTCTGTCACATCTTCCTGCTCAAACCTTACATCAGGAATAGATATACTCGACTCAGATGTCCTCCTCTTTCACTCCTGATTCATGGTGAACCAGAGTACAAGGTTGCTAGAGTCCTAGACTCCAGAATCAAAACAGGCAACTCCAATACCTTGTGCACTGGAAGGGTTACTCTGTGGTGGAGCGTTCCTGGGTTCCTGTCCGTGATGTGCACGCTCCATCTTTGGTCTCCAAGTTCCATGTTGCTCACCTTTTGAAAACGATTCTGGTTCTCGGAGGGAACCCTTGAGTGGAGGGCTATGTCACGCCGCTCCTTCTGGCTCCTGTGTCACCGCTCCTGTTGCCATGGCCGTTGCCATGGACGCAGCAGTTCCTGTGGCCACTTCCATTCTGATGCCGGCTAGATCACCTGTGGGCCCTCTTTTGGTGTGGTGTAAGTTCAAGGATTTCTTTCCTCTGTGCCCAAGTATAGATTGTCTTGTGCTCCCTGGGTGCTATGTGTTATTGTTCTTGAACTGCTGATTGCCTTATTAATGCTGAATTGTGCTTGTCTGTGACCACTCTACTAATTAATCCCTGAACTGCTAATTGCCTTATTGATGCTGAACTCTGCCTGTCTGTGACCACTCTCTGATTAACTTCTGAACTGCTGATTGCCTTACTGTTGCTGAACCCTGCTTGTCTCTTACCATTCTTCTGTTTAACCCCTGAACTGCTGGTACTCTGGATTGCCTTGTTGTTGCTGAACTCTACTCTCAAATTAACCCCTCTGGTGCCATGAAGGATTGTCCTCTCTGCTGTGAGTACCGCTTACCTCATTAAATGATCTGTTCTCTTGTTCTGGGATATTTCCTTATCCTTCCACTTGACGCCAGGATAAGAAGACTACTGGCCAAGTTTGGAATGATAGGGAAATATCCAAAAAGCATTACAATTATAAGTTAAAGCTATCTAAAAAAAGATCTATGGGGGCACTACTCAAATAATCAGAACAAAACAGGTAACAGAACAATTGGTGATACACAATGATCTCCGACTCCCAATGTTCTAAGTTCAGAGTGAGTAAATACTCGTGTTCAATAGCAGGGTTATGTAGGCTGCACTCCTCTTCACATGATAAAAGTGGAACAAATCAATGGCACCTGATAAATAAAAGAGAGGTGCCTTATGTGTGTATCAATAGACCATATCAGAGAATCATATAGATGAAGCCAAGAACGGGTACTCACATTTCTAAAAAGCACTCTTGTGTGCTGGTAGGCGCAGACTGGCAGATTCAAAGGTATGTCTACTCACCTCCTCCCGAATACTGCAGACAGTCCCAAGGCAGCTCCAAGTATATAAAGATGTATAGCAAATAGTGGTAGAACACATATACTCAATTGGTATAAAGGGCTTGAAAACACTGTTCTTTTAAAATGAATTTATTAAAACCATTTTAAAAAATGACACAGTGTTAAAAACTGGTAGGCATCACAGTAAGTACCCCCAGTTATGCAACAAGTTTCTCAGCATTATGATCTTTCATCAGGCATAGCCCTATAAACCTGCACTTATTTAAATGCATTGATAAAAAATCAAATTGTATGAGCACAGGTGTAAAAAAAAAGTCATATAATTACGTACAACCAATCATGTATCAAAATCAGCACCCAATCTGTCAGCTCTTAATTAATATATATCCACATGAGTGACAACTTAAAACATAGTATATGTCAGTGAAACAAGTATACAAATCATATACGATCCATATATATGGCATAAGTTATAAAAGAAAATGACAACGTATAGCATCAAATACCCCCATAGGCTGACGATACATGTATTGATGTTCTTAGATCAAGTATAAATAACTATATGGTATCCGTAATCTATCCTCTTCTAAATCAGAGATGCGATTCTAAGCAGCAAGTATAACATTAAAATCCATACTCAAGATAAAGACGCTGGATGCCGTCTGTGTAGACTGATGTGGATGTATTTCCTGGTTAGTCATGTGATACAGATGTGGTCATGTGACTGCGGGACAGCTAAATGATATGCAAGTTTCAAACCAACCCCATAACATCTCTAATACAGAGAATAGTGTCTATAATATAGATGTCCATATCTCTATATGTTCCCTAGTGTGACAATCATGATGGAATAAAAACTTATTATCTATTATATATTATTGTGATGAAATCTTTATAGTGTATTATATGTTATTATTAAATGTGATTACCTAAAAAAAGAAAACCAATGCTGTTTTGTCATAAGTGGCCATAGCACAAATATCTGATGTGCTAACATACAAAAACAACTATTAATGTTGTGTAGTAAATTCCATAACACAAAAAATGGAATATTCTATTTGAGTGTTTAATATTCTTGTGAAAATAAAGTGATGCGGTCATTAGATAACCCTAATGGTTAACAATGCTCCTATACAAAGAGACTATATATCAAGATATAGTGTATAGTATGAATAAAAATAATGATAATATGTATACTCACATATTTCCAATTGTTTACATTGTTTTATATATTATATGACAATATTATTATTATTTTTATTCATACTATACACTATGGGGCCTATTTATCAAGCCGTCAACCGCAAATAGGTTGGAATTCCGCAGCGTAATTGTGGAGACCTTGATTCTCCATATTTATGAAAGCCTACAGACCGCCAAAAGTAGAATTTTGTGATGTACATACGATCCGCCGGTCTCAGTCCGACACAGATCGATGCATACATCATTACAGATGTTCCGAATGCAAATTCGGCACTATATGACTACTTTTGGAAGTTAACAAATATCCACCAGGTACGCTCGCCACTATTCCGGCCCAGCGTACCTGGTTTTCAATCCGCCGCCCTGGAGGTGGCGGATGCCTTAGGAATCAATGGGAGTCTGAAAGCAGCGAAAGCTCATGTTCGCTGCTGCCCGATATCCCATTGATTGCTATGGGAGAATAAAGTTATGTTTACACCTAACACCCTAACATGTCCCCCGAGTCTAAACACCCCGAATCTGACGCTCCCTACACCGCCGCCACCTACTTTATACTTATTAACCCCTAAACCGCCACTCCCGGAGCCCACTGCCACCTACATTATGCTATTAACCCCTAATCTGCCGCCCCCTTCACCGCCGCCACCTACATTACATTTATTAACCCATTAATCTGCTGCCCCGGTTTCCGCGCAAGCCTTCAGGCTCGCCAGGAAACAGCAGTTATTAAGCAGCGGTCTTAAGACCGCTGCACCTTAACTGGTCCGCCTGCTCTGAGGCTGCGGACATCAATCCCCCCCGATCCTATATCCTACAAGATAATATACATTATTACATTTTTAGTTTTTATTCCAACATGATTTTCATGCAAGGGAACATATAGAGATATGGACATCTATTCTCTGTATTAGAGATGTTATGGGGTTAGTTTGAAACTTGAATATGATTTAGCTGTCCCGCGGTCACATGACCACATCCGTATCACATGACTAACCAGGAAATACATCCACATTAGTCTACACGGACGGCATCCAGAGTCTTTATCTTGTGTGTAGATTTTAATGTTATACTTGCTGCCTAGAATTGCATCTCTGATTTAGAGGAGGTTAGATTACAGAAACCATATAGTTAATTATACTTGAACTAAGAACATCAATACATGAATTGTCAGCCTATGGGGGTATTTGATGCTATACGTTGTCATTTTCTTTTATCATTTATGCTATGTATGTGGAGCGTATATGATTTGTATGCTTGTTTCACTAAGATATACTATGTTTTAATTTGTCACTCATGTGGATATATATTGATTGGGTGCTGATTTTGATACACAGCATCAATTTGTATCACATCACCATGATTGGTTGTAATTATATGACATGTTTTTTTAAACCTGTGCTCATACAATTTGATTGGTTATCACTGCAATAAATGCAGCTTTATAAGGCTTGATATGATAATAACGTAAGGCTGAGAAATGTGTTGCATAACTGGGGGTACTAACTGTGATACCTACCAGTTTTTAACACTTTATCGTTTTTTTATGGTTTTAATAAAAAAAAATTAAAAGAAAAGTTTTTTTAAGCTCTTTATACCAAGTGAGTACATGTGTTCTTCCACTGTTTAGTATACATCTTTATATCATTGGAGCTGTCCTGGGACTGTCTGCAATATTATAAGTAAAACAAGTTTGTACAATCGTGTTCTCAATATTATAGAAATATGAATACTGCAAACGCGCAAACGCATTCTTAAATTGAGTAAAAAACACGCCTAAGGACACAATACAAGATGGCGTCCCCTCAATTCCGATTGGCTGATAGGATTCTATCAGCCAATCGGAATTAAGGTAGGAAAATTCTGATTGGCTGATGGAATCAGCCAATCAGATTCAAGTTCAATCCGATTGGCTGATCCAATCAGCCAATCAGATTGAGCTCGCATTCTATTGGCTGATCGGAACAGCCAATAGAATGCCATTTTTCCTACCTTAATTCCGATTGGCTGATAGAATCCTATCAGCCAATCGGAATTGAGGGGACGCCATCTTGGATGACGTCCCTTAAAGGAGCCGTCATTCGTCGTAGTCCGTCGGTGAAGAAGGTGGTTCCGCGTCGGCGGAAGGAAGATTCAAGACCCAGCTTGGAAGATGACTTCGCCCGGATAGAAGACCTCTTCAGCGCCTCTTTGAAGATGACATGGGCCGGATCGAAGACTTTTCTTCAGCGCCGCCTGGATGATGACTTCATCGGATGGAAGATTTCTTCAGCGCCGCTTGGAGGATTAACTTCTTCCGCTCCGGATGTCCTCTTCAGTTCCATCTGTGGCTCGGCTGAGTGAAGACAACTAAAGGTAGGATGATCTTCAGGGGATTAGTGTTAGGTTTTTGTAAGGGGGGTTTGGGTTAGATTAGGGGTATGTGGGTGGTGGGTTTTAATGTTGGGGGGGGTTGTATTTTTCTTTTACAGGCAAAAGAGCTGTTTTCTTTGGGGCATGCCCCCACAAATGGCCCTTTTAAGGGCTGGTAAGGTAAAAGAGCTTTGAAATGTATTTAATTTAGAATAGGGTAGGGCATTTTTTTTATTTTGGGGGGGGGTTTGTTATTTTATTAGGGGGCTTAGATTAGGTGTAAGTAGCTTAAAATTGTTGTAATATTTTTAACATGTTTGTAACTTATTTTTTTATTTTTTGTAACTTAGCTTTTTTTATTTTTTGTACTTTAGTTAGTTTATGTAATTGTATTTAATTGTAGTTATTTGTAGGTAGTTTATTTAATTAATTTAATGATAGTGTAGTATTAGGTTTAATTGTAACTTAGGTTAGGATTTATTTTACAGGTAATTTTGTATTTCTTTTAGCTAGGTAGTTATTAAATAGTTAATAACTATTTAATAACTATTCTAACTAGCTAAAATAAATACAAAGTTACCTGTAAAATAAATATAAATCCTAAGATAGCTACAATATAATTATTAATTATATTGTAGCTATCTTAGGGTTTATTTTACAGGTAAGTATTTAGTTTTAAATAGGAATAATTTATTAAAGTATAGTGTAGTGTTAGGTGTAATTATAACTTAGGTTAGGATTTATTTTACAGGTAAATTTCTCTTTATTTTAGCTAGGTAGCTATTAAATAGTTAATAACTATTTAATAGCTATTGTACCTGGTTAAAATAAATTGAAAGGTACCTGTAAAATAAAAATAAATCCTAAGATAGCTAGAATATAATTATTATTTATATTGTAGCTCTATTAGGGTTTATTTTAAAGGTAAGTATTTAGTTTTAAATAGGATTAATTTAGTTAATAAGAGTTAATTTATTTAGATTTATTTAATTAATATTTAAGTTAGGGGGGCGTTAGGGTTAGGGTTAGACTTAGGTTTAGGGGTTAATCATTTTATTACAGTGGCGGCGGTGTAGTGGGGGGCAGGATAGGGGTTAATAAATGTATTATAGGTGGCGACGGTGTAGGGGGGGCAGGATAGGGGTTAATAGGTTTAATATAGGTTGCGGCGGGTTCAGGGAGCGGCGGTTTAGGGGTTAAACTATTTATTTAGTTGCGGAGAGGTGTGGGATCAGCAGGATAGGGGTTAATAATTTTATAATAGAGGGCGACGGTGTAGGGGGGGCAGGATAGGGGTTACTAGGTATACTGTAGGTGGCAGCGGTGTCCGGGAGCGGCGGTTTAGGGGTTAATACATTTATAAGAGTTGCGGCAGGGTCTAGGAGCGGCGGTTTAGGGGTTAATACATTTATAAGAGTTGCGGCGGGGTCTAGGAGCGGCGGTTTAGGGGTTAGTAACTTTATTGAGTTGCGGGATGCTCCGGGGGCGCCGGTATAGGGGGTAGAACAGTGTAGTTTAGTGTGAGTGCTTAGTGACAGGCTAGCAATAAAGCTGGGAAAAAGCCGAAGGGCAGCGAGATCGGATGAGTGATAACTGTCACAGTCCGCTGCTCATCGCCCCGCAGCTTTTTGACAGCTTTATTTGATAACTTAGGCGTATTTTTTCAGGTCCGCGGCGGCGAAGGTAGGCGAGCTTAGGCAGGCGTATTGGGCCGGCGAAGCCAGAAAAGTAGACGGCTTGATAACTACCCCCCCATGTATATACTATGTTACAAATATATTACAGAAATGTTGCAATTGATTTTAAAATATCTGCCGCAATATATATTTTTTATATGTTGCAATAAATTTTATCCTCTCACTAGCACACTTGTGAGTTCTAAATTGCATTAAAACATTAAAACTTTTAGACTTTAAAACGGATCAAATACATCAGATATTATTGCTGATTCACAGAAGAATTGATGAAACAGTTAAAAGTTCACAATCCACAGGCCACAGTACCTTATAATGTTTTCCTGGGAAACAAAGTACTAGTTGTTTAAAACCAAAATGTAATCTTTGGTGTAATTTCCAGTTTGAGGTATGCTCCTTTAACTGTGGGTCGAGTCAAACTGCCGGAGGAGTGCTGCCTTGTTTCAGCCAGGATTTCCACAAGCCTTAGCTCCCGATATGTAGCATATAAAAAAAGAAATAAAAGAGGCGCACAAGGCACGACTCAAGTGATAGATTTATTAGCAAATGTTACACACGCAAGTATAATTATACTTACTAGAATGTTAAAACAAACAAGCAATCAAAAGGGGCATTCAGTGTTCACTGTCGCTTGTCTCCCACCGGCAAAGATGGAGTGCCTTCTTTAGCCCAAACTAACTGCTAAGGTAAGCTGTTCCGGATCCTTTACCCAGCTCTTGTATGGCTTATATGGACAAGGTTAGCATGTGATACACAAACGAAGCTCCCGGTGATATGAATCTCAGCCTTACGCGTTTCTCCCGATCTACGGTCGGGCTTCCTCAGGAGGCTTTACTCGGTAACTAAGCTGAATCAGTGCTAAACCGTCTTAAGGGAAGAAGTCAGATTACCCGGCATCTTTCATTAACTGCACATGTGTAAACAGAGTTCATGATTAGGCCCGATATTCAAAACATTGTCAGACTGATGAGAAATTGCTTGTTTGGGTTCTCCAGTCTCGCAATCCTTCGGTCTGGCAAAATATAAAAAAAGTGGGCTGAACCTCTCTGTTTTGCCGAGTGGCAATGTGTCTCCCATAGGATGTAATGGGGATCGCAACTTCATCAAAAGTCCACCAACATCATCATTGAGTTGCGATGTAGGCAGTGGGGGTGGGGGGCTTCGTGTTTACACAAAATAGACTATGCATTTGTGAAAATAAAAATATGTTTTCTGTGTAGTAACACTTCAAATTATGCACAGTTTCACTGTACATTCACTAGATTTGTCACACTGGGAAATATTGCCACTGAAAAGCTGGCTAGACTAATATGGCTGAAAAGGTATAGCTAAAATGGAGGACAGCGTTTTGATATTAGAAACCCACGGTGATGTTTCCCCATTAAAATACAGGCTACTCCAATGGAACGCCCTTAAAACACCCACGGTACTGAACCAAAAATGGCCTGGCTCCTAAGCTTACATTCTTGGTTTTTAAATAAAGATACCAAGAGAATGAAGAAAATGTGATAATAGGAGTAAATTAGAATGTTAAAATTGCCTGCTCTATCTGAATTTTGAGTTTCATATCCCTTTAATTGTGATTTATTTAAGGTTTCTAATATTAAATATTAAACTTGCAGTCTATCCAGAGTTGATATGTGAATATATATTTATTTTTTTGTGCAAAATGGATTGTACAATACCATGTGCACAGTTTATGTTTGCCTTTTTTTTCCACCGCTAATTAGTATGCTTCATAAACTCTGCATTTCAAAGCCACTAGCTCTTTCATATGGCTGAGTTCAATGAGTGTTTGTTTTGGCCAAAACAAAAACAACCTGCCAGACGTGCTTAGCAGGCATTAAAAACTAGGTTCTAATGCGTACGCTAGAAATTTAACCTTTTTATGTATCATTCTTTCCTTGTTTTTTTCTTATTTAGATTAGATTTAACACATGGGGGGATATTTGTCAAGCCGTCAACCGCAAATACGCTGGAATTCCGCAGCGTAATTGTGGCGAGCTTGATTTGACCTAGTTATCAAAGCCTACAGACCAGCAAAAGTTGAAATTTGTGACGTAACATACGATCCGCCGGTCTCAATCCGACACAGATTTATGCTTACGTCATTACAGATGTTCCGAATACACATTCGGCTCTATTTGACACTTTTTAAAAGTTATCAAATAGTTAACAGTTACGTTCGTGGCTATTCTGGCCAAGCATACCTGGTTTTCAATCCGCCACCCTGGAGGGTGAGGATGCCATAGGAATCACTGGGAGTCTGAAAGCAGCAAAAGCTTATGTTCTATGCTGCCAGATATCCCAATGATTTCTATGGTAGAAAACCAGTAAAGTTTACACCTAACACCCTAACATAAGCCCCTAGTCTAAACACCCCTAATCTACCGCCCCAACACTGCCGCCACTAAATAAAGTTATTAACCCCTATCCAATCGCTCGCGGACCCCACCGCAACTAAATAAATGTATTAACCCCCATTCCGCCACTCCCGGACCACGCCACAACTAAATAAAAGTACTTACCCCTATTCCGCCGCTCCCGGACCTAACCTCAACTAAATAAATGTATTAACCCCTAAACCCCTGGCCTCCCACATCGCCATAAACTAAATTAAGCTATTAACCCCTAAACCTAACAACCCACTAACTTTACATTAAAATTACAACATCCCTATCTTATAATAAATTAAAACTTACCGGTAGAATTAAATTAAACTATATTAAACTATTAATTAACCTACCCTAACTATTATACTAAAATTACATTAAACTATCAATTAAATTAACTATATTGCATATTAAAAAAAACTAACCCTACTCAAATTATTTAAAGGGACAGTAAACCTAAAAAATAATGTTATATAAATCTGCACATAGTGCAGAATTATATAACATTATTTTACTGCTATAGTAATAAAACCCTTTTTTCCTTTTTAATATTTAAAAAACATGTCGCTTTTACAGACCCGCTCTCTGCTCTCTGCTGAGCGGGTCTGTTATTTTTAGTCAGCGCATCGGGCCAGCTGTATAGTCACAGCCCGGCCCGACCGCGCCATAGCACTAAGTGCAGCTCGCTCCTGTCACAGGAGCGAGCTGCACTTAATCTTATGGCGCGGTCGGGCCGGGCTGTGACTATACAGCTGGCCCGATGCGCTGACTAAAAATAACAGACCCGCTCAGCAGAGAGCAGAGAGCGGGTCTGTAAAAGCGGCATGTTTTTTAAATATTAAAAAGGAAAAAAGGGTTTTATTACTATAGCAGTAAAATAATGTTATATAATTCTGCACTATGTGCAGAATTATATAACATTATTTTTAGGTTTACTGACACTTTAAATCTACTATTAAAAATTACTAAATTACAAAAAAACCCCACTAAGTTACAAAAACAAACAAACACTAAGTTACAAAAAAACCCAAACCACAGTATCAAAAATAAAAATGAATTACACCTAATCTAATAGCCCTATCAAAATAAAAAAGCCCCCCAAAATAAAAAAACCCTATCCTACAATAAACTACCAATGGCCCTTAAAAGGGCCTTTTGCGGGCATTGTTCCAAAGAAATCAGCTCTTTTACCTGTAAAAAAAATATACAAACACCCCCCAACAGTAAAAACCACCACCCAACCAACCAACCCCCCAAATAAAAACCCTATCTAAAAAAACCTAAGCTCCCCATTGCCCTGAAAAGGGCATTTGTATGGGAATTGCCCTTAAAAGGGCATTTAGCTCTTTTACCTGCCCAGATCCTACTCTAAAAATAAAACCCACCCAAAAAATCCTTAAATAAACCTAACACTAACCCCCGATGATCCAATTACAGTTTTTGAAGTTCCGTTTGAAGGATCCATCCAGCCGGCAAGAAGTCTTCATCCGGGTGGCCTCTTCCATCTTCATCCAGCCGGCAAAGTCTTTATCCATGCGGCCTCTTATATCTTTATCCATCCGACGTGGAGTGGGTCCATCCTGAAGACATCCGGCACGGAGCGGGTCCATCCTGAAGACATCCGGCTTCGCGCCGGATGTCTTCAGGATGGACCCACGATGTTAGGAGATGTTAGCTGAGCGTATTAGTGCCGTCGAATGCAACAAAGTTGACGGCTTGATAGATATCCCCCATGGAGTTACCTTTGTTTTCAATAATTTTGGTAAAAGTGACTGCTATGCCTGGGTTAGTGAGGTTAGTAAATAGATCAATGCCATGCCCTTATTAACAGATATCCTTGGAGTTATATACCAGATATTTGATATACAACAACATGTTCTTATCCACTGTTAGCCTATCAGTTATTTCACAACTTTTCACAACAACTTCCAAAGAGTATTGTGGAGATAACACAGACAATTTCTTATTTAAAGGGACAGGCTAGTCAAAATTAAACGTTCATGATTCGGATAGGGCATGTAATTTGAAACAACTTTCCTATTTACTTTTATCATCAAATTTGCTTTGCTCTCTGGGTATTCTTTTTGGAAACCTAAACCTAGGTAGGCTCATATGCTAATTTCTACACCATTTAACTGCCTCTTATTCTAACAGTTTTTTTTGACAGTTAGACACTTACAGTTAATGTGTCTCATATAGATAACTTGTGCTCACTCCTGTGGAGTTATTTAAGAGTCAGCACAGATTAGCTAAAATGCATGTCTGTCAAAAGAATTGAGATAAGGGGGCAGTCTGCAGAGTCTTAGAAACCAGGTAATCACAGAGGTAAAAAGTGTCGGTTATGCAAAACTGGGGAATTGGTAATAAAGGGATTATCTTTAGCGATGTCGCGAATAGTTCGCCGGCGAATAGTTACCGGTGAACATAGCATGTTCGTGTTCGCTGCGGCAGGCGAACATATGCGATGTACGGTCCGCCCCCTATTCGTCATCATTGAGTAAACTTTGACCCTGTACCTCACAGTCAGCAGGCACATTCCAGCCAATCAGCAGCAGACCCTCCCTCCCAGACCCTCCCACCTCCTTGACAGCATCCATTTTAGATTCATTCGGAAGCTGCATTCTTAGTGAGAGGAGGGACAGTGTAGCTGCTGCTGATTTAATAGGGAAATCGATAGCTAGGCTAGTGTATTCAGTGTCCACTACAGTCCTGAAGGACTCATCTGATCTCTGCTGTAAGGACAGCACCCCAAAAAGCCCTTTTTAGGGCTATAACATCAGTCTGCTTTTTTTTTTTTTCCTGTGTAATCTAATTGCAGTTGCCTGCCTGCCAGCGTGTGTGTCAGGCTCACAGCGTATACTGTGCCCACTTGCCCAGTGCCACCACTCATATCTGGTGTAACAGTAGTGTACATTTAAAAAAACAACACTTTTTTTGACTGTGAAATAATAGCAGACAGCTGCCAGTACCCAAGATGGCCGCCAATAAGGCAGATGGGGAGGGTTAGATAGCTGTTTTGGGGGGGATCAGGGAGGTTGGGGGCTAAGGGGGGATGCTACACCACAGCATATGTAAATATGCTATCAAAATTTTTTTACAAAATGTAAACACCTTTTATTTTAGTACTGGCAGACTTTCTGCCAGTACTTAAGATGGCGGGGACAATTGTGGGGTGGGGGAGGGAAGGGAGCTGTTTGGGAGGGATCAGGGGGTCTGATGTGTCAGGTGGGAGGCTGATCTCTACACTAAAGCTAAAATTAACCCTGCAAGCTCCCTACAAACTACCTAATTAACCCCTTCACTGCTAGCCATAATACACGTGTGATGCGCAGCAGCATTTAGCGGCCTTCTAATTAACAGAAAACAATGCCAAAGTCATATATGTCTGCTATTTCTGAACAAAGGGGATCACAGAGAAGCATTTACAACCATTTATGCCATAATTGCATAAGTTGTTTGTAAATAATTTCTGTGAGAAACCTAAAGTTTGTGAAAAAGTGAACAATTTTTTTTTATTTGATCGCATTTGGCGGTGAAATGGTGGCATTAAATATACCAAAATGGGCCTAGATAAATACTTTGGGTTGTCTACTACACTACACTTAAGCTAAAATTAACTCTACAAGCTCCCTACATGCTCCCTAATTAACCCCTTCCTTGCTGGGCATAAAACACGTGTGGTGCGCAGTGGCATTTAGCAGCCTTCTAATTACCAAAAAGCAATGCCAAAGCCATATAAGTCTGCTATTTCTGAACAAAGGGGATCCCAGAGAAGCATTTACAAACATTTATGCTATAATTGCATAAGTTGTTTGTATATCATTTCTGTGAGAAACCTAAAGTTTGTGAAAAAGTGAACAATTTATTTTTATTTGATCGCATTTGGCGGTGAAATGGTGGCATTAAATATACCAAAATGGGCCTAGATCAATACTTTGGGTTGTCTACTACACTACACTTAAGTTAAAATTAACTCTACAAGCTCCCTACATGCTCCCTAATTAACCCCTTCACTGCTGGGCATAAAACATGTGTGGTGCGCAGTGGCATTTAGCAGCCTTCTAATTACCAAAAAGCAATGCCAAAGCCATATAAGTCTGCTATTTCTGAACAAAGAGGATCCCAGAGAAGCATTTACAACCATTTATGCCATAATTGCATAAATTGTTTGTAAATCATTTCTGTGAGAAACCTAAAGTTTGTGAAAAAGTGAACAATTTTTTTTTATTTGATCGCATTTGGCGGTGAAATGGTGGCATTAAATATACCAAAATGGGCCTAGATCAATACTTTGGGTTGTCTACTACACTACACTTAAGCTAAAATTAACTCTACAAGCTCCCTACATTCTCCCTAATTAACCCCTTCACTGCTGGCATAAAACATGTGTGGTGCGCAGTGGCATTTAGCAGCCTTCTAATTACCAAAAAGCAACGCCAAAGCCATATAAGTCTGCTATTTCTGAACAAAGGGGATCCCAGAAAAGCATTTACAACCATTTATGCCATAATTGCATAAGTTGTTTGTAAATAATTTCTGTGAGAAACCTAAAGTTTGTGAAAAAGTGAACAATTTTTTTTATTTGATCGCATTTGGCGGTGAAATGGTGGCATGAAATATACCAAAATGGGCCAAGATCAATACTTTGGGATGTCTTCTAAAAAAAAATATATACATGTCAAGGGATATTCAGGTATTCCTGACAGATATCAGGGTTCCAATGTAACTAGCGCTCATTTTGAAAAAAAGTGGTTTTGAAATAGCAAAGTGCTTCTTGTATTTATTTCCCTATAACTTGCAAAAAAAGCAAAGAACATGTTAACATTGGGTATTTCTAAACTCAGGACAAAATGATTAGAAATGATTTAGCATGGTTGTTTTTTGGTGGTTGTAGATGTGTAACAGATTTTGGGGGTCAAAGTTAGAAAAAGTGTGTTTTTTTCCATTTTTTCCTCATATTTAATAATGTTAGGTGATTTATGCCCTTTATGGATTAAAACCAGACTCTGCATCAACTATGTAATTTTCCATGGGAGTTTTGCCATGGATCCCCTACCGGCATGCCACAGTCCAGGTGTTAGTCCCCTTGAAACAACTTTTCCATCACTATTGTGGCCAGAAAGAGTCCCTGTGGGTTTTAAAATTCGCCTGCCTATTGAAGTCTATGGCGGTTCGCCCGGTTCGCACGTTCACAAACTTTTGCGGAAGTTCACGTTCGCCGTTCGCAAACCCAAATTTTTATGTTTGCGACATCACTAATTATCTTTTTTTTATAAAACAGTAAAAATTCTTGAGTAGACTGTCCCTTTAATGAGAGAGTTCTGACAGTTTATAAATTACTATTAAGGCAGATTAAGATTGAGATTAATGACTCTCAATATATATGTTGCCTATAATACAACCATTACACCCATTACGATATCATGTATCAACTTTATTGACAAACCATGATTGTGATGGAGTTGTTACCTGGTACTTAAAGGTACCGGGTAACCCCAAACTCCAACATTTTCTTTCATGATTTGTATAGAATATATATATATATATATATATATATATATATATATATATATATATATATATATATATATATATATATATATATATATATATATATATACACAATATATACAAAAGACTTTCCAATTTACTTCTATTTTCAAATTTGCTTTATTCACTTGTTATCCTTTGCTGAAGCAGCAGCATTGCTCTACTGGCAGCAAGATGAACATATCTAGTTAGTCAATCACAAGAGACAAATGTGTGCAGGCACCAATCAGCAGCTAGCTCCCACTAGTGAAGGATATGTGCGTATTCATTTTCAACAAGGAATACCAAGTGAACAAAGCACATTTGAAAATAGAAGTGAATTTAAAAGTGTCATCTGAATCATGCAAGTTTATTTTTTACTTTTCTATCCCTTTAAGTTTAGCAATGCAATAGAATCAGGATGAAGTGCGGAAACGCAGTTTAAAACAGTTATGCGCAACAATTTTTTTTCAAAAGGTTTGCATTTCCAGAGTCTTTAAAGTAGATGTTTGGTACAAAAAAACGCTAGATAAAAATGATGACACCAAGTGTTGATGAAGCTCCATGCCAGTCCCTCCTTTGGGCAAAGCAAAACGTATTCTTGAGTGGCAACTACGTCCTGACTTTATGCCCCCAACTTGGCCTACAGGTGACAAAAGATATTGCTTTTTGATCTGAGCCTCTCATCTAAGCAGAGGAGTGTATATCAGAGAATACTCTGCTTACGTTTGAGCATGGAGCATTTGACAATGGACATTTTGAGGATTTACATTATGGAGAATACACGGCTAGGAAATGCACTAACATTTGATGTAGTAAACACCTACGGGCTTGTTTCAAAGATTGAGCCGCATCAATTGTAGGAACATCTAGATAAGTATTTACTGCTGTATTGTCTTTATCCTCACTTGGCAATTGTTGGAACATGTTTAATTACACTAAGAACCCGGCATACACAATCTCATCCTGTCTTTGCTGATGGTTTCCCTATACAAGCACTTATGGAGTGTGTGGTAACACACTTAGTGCCCAGAATTGGGACTGCTATGGGACTAGTGCTCTGTAGATGTAATTTCACCGGTAAATAATGTTTTTAATTGTATTATGTTTTGATACAATGTATAATAAATGTGGTGATTTGAAACATCCAGCCTTGGCTTTCATATATATTTTTTGTCACACTTTAGGCACCAAGTACATTTGTGAGTCTCTTTTTTTTGTTCTTGGTTATTAATTTGTTTTTATTTGAACCCGTATTTTATTTAAGGCTGCTTATATTTATCGTTGTTAACACCTGGAGAAATGTTCATATAATTAAAAATATCATCTATATAGCACCACTCCCCTCTTTTTTAATTTATTTTTTTGTAATAATATTACACTATACTGTATTTTTCCTTTTTTTCCAAATCTTTTTATTGAAGTTATAAAATCAATACAAACACATTAACAAGACCAGAGCAAAGTGTTACAAAATCCTTGAAGTTCAATGTACAATCAGCATTAATTTACAAACTGCAGGTCCTGAAAACATTTAAACCAGAAATTTAACTAGTATATCCAATATGCTCTTCACCATTTATATATAATAACCAGGACTGGATGAAGAGGATAGTCTAGGACCCCATCTTAGTTTTAGATGATCATAAAGGGCACAAACTGGTGTGCTGGGGTCTCTTGGCGAAGGGCTCTCTGAGTTATAGGGGTAGGGAGAGAAACAGGGCTTACATTCGCCCTTAAAAGGAGATATAGTTACATATGGTCAAATATGGATGAGTATCAAACTGCGAGCAATCTGTCAGATAACCCGGAAGTTATTGTCTCACTGGCTTAGCATTCCCTTCAAAGGGTGGGGAGGGGTAAAGGAGGGAGCAGAAAGAAAGAGAGCAAAAAAGAAAAAAAACCCAAATAGAAAATCTCGTCTAATCAAACTAGATCTCCAGAAGTGGAGCGTTGTGTCTAGAAGATGGGTTTACTAACTACTGAAGAGTGATCCAGTCCGTCCAGGTCTCCCAATAAGTTTCCATCCCATTGGTTTCTCTGGCCACAAATGTTTCCATTGTCGCTAAATGATTCACCAAATCACACACCCCCTTTAGAGTTGGGTTCCGGTTCCTTCCAAGCCCTAGCAATACATAGTTTAGTGGTCGCCAAAATGTAGATGAGTAATCTCTTAATGCATAGTGGAGTAGATCTTGGAAAGATGTGAAGCAGAGATAATTGGGGAGTTAGGTGTATTTCTATGTTAACCGATTGGAGAAGCGTTTCGACATCCCGCCAAAGTGGCACCACCCTTGGGCAAGACAACGAAATATGCAAGTCCGTACCCGACTGATCGCAGTTCCTCCAGCATTGCACTCTATTGTTGTTGTACATCTTTGCTAGTCTCACTGTGACCCTATGCCATTTTAATACCACCTTCATATATATATATGTCACACAATGAAGAGTTTTTTTTGTAAACGAGATCGCAGAGGAGATCTCACTTTCAGAGATTGTAATATCCAATTCTCGACTCCAAGCTTTTATTTGTCATGGGTGGCCTGTCAAGTGGTCCTTTAGAAGGGCAGCATAGTGGAACGATAGCAGCGTAGTCATAGCCTTGCCCTGAAGCCACCTCTCCTCCCACTTGGATCTCTCTCTTAAAGCTGTTTTAGGGAATCCCTAGATTTAATGAGGCTTAGTACTCTGAAGCTCTCAAATCTAAACCACAGTGGGTTCTCTACATCCGACCCCAGCAATTGGATTGCGAAGGGTAGAGCTCCCGAGGAGTATAGGTCAGATATGTGATGAACACCCCTCCATTTCCAGAAATCCAAATGAATATTTGGAGAACTCCACAACAAACCTCCTAAACTGTGAATAGGGGAAGGATGCGGTGAGATATCTGTGTGATGGTGAAGGTCATGCCAGATATTAATGGTCTGTTTAACTATGGGATTATCAACTCAGCTACTTAGATTTATGTGTTTAGGGACCCAAATAGCATCCATTAGGTCTATCCCTTGAGGCAAGGCTTGTTCATCAAGCCTATGCCATCCCGGCTTCTCAATCTATGGTCCCCACGTGGAAATGTGCGTGAATCTTGCCGCCTCATAGTATAAGTATACACTGGGAAACGCAATACCCCCTCTGGAGAATTGTCTTTGGAGAGTCCTATATGCAACTCTCGGAATTTTATTCTTCCACACATAGTGCAGGAAGGTCCTATGAATTTGTTGAAGGGTTTTATATGGGACATTGATCGGCAAGCACCTGAACAGGTACAGAACCTTCGGGAGGAGGGACATTTTGATCGTGGCCACTCTGCCGAGCCATGAAATTTCCTGATGGTCCCATTTTAGTGTAAGGGCCTTAATATCTAAGAGTAATTTGTCAAAATTCATTTTCAGTACAGTATCTATATCTCCGCTTAATATCACTCTGAGATGAGTTAGGTGGCTGGTGGACCATTGGAAGTTAAACCTTTTCTGTAAGGCAAGGAACTGGTCAACAGTAAAGTTTAGGGCATAGGACTCCGTTTTTGTGATGTTAGACTTATAATAGCTAAGTCTACTGAATAGGTCAATTAGGCAAAACACCGCCGGGATCGAAGACTCCAGATTAGCCAAGAGCAGGGTGATATCGTCCACAAACAGGGCAATTTTCTCTTCGTGAGTGGGATATAGGACTCTGAAGATCCGATCCGAGCATCTAATGGTTTGGGCAAAAGGCTCCATTACCAAGGCAAATATTAGGGGGGAAAGGGGGCACCCCTGTCTGGTACCGTTTTGAGATAGTAATCTCCGGGGAGCAAAAACCGGGACCTCTAATTCTCGCATATGGCGATGAGTAAAGAACCTGAATGGCCGAGATTATTTGGGATGGAAAGCCAAAGGTCTTCAGAACCTCCCAGATAAACTGTCACCTGACCCTGTCGAAGGCCTTTTGGGCATCCAAAGACAGGGCCACCAATGGGGTCCCCTTCCTGGCTGCGTCCGAGAATACAGATAGTAATCTCCTCGTGTTGTCCAGCCCCTGACGGCCCTTGGTAAAACCAACCTAATCCACCTGTATAAGGGTAGGTAAAAGGTTGACTAATCTATCGGCTAAGAGTTTGGAATAAAGTTTGGTGTCCACATTAATCAAAGAAATTGGTCGATAGCTGCTACACAAAGAAATATCTTTGTTCGGCTTGGGAATAGTAATAATCAAAGCTTCGAGATTTTCCTTCAAGATCTGTCCATCCGATTTAATTTCATTAAAAAGTGGGTGCATGACTGGTATTAGTTGTTTTGAGAACTTTTTGTAAAAAGCCCCAGGAAAGCCATCCTGTCCCGGGGCTTTATTGTTTTGGAGATTTTTGATCACTAGACCTTGGCCTCCTCTGAGAGCGCAGGAAGGTTTAGTACTCGAAAAAACTTAGAGATCTCTGTTACTGTAGCTGTATCTGGTCTCTCATTTTTGGCAATATTATATAAATTATCGTAGTATTTTGCAAATGCTTTCCCAATCTCAGCTGGTGCAAAGACTCTCCTACCATTATAAGCTATGTATGGGATTCTTGCTTTGGCGAACTTACTAGCCAGCAGTGAATCGGCTTTATTGCTCTTATGGTATAGGAGCTGTTTGAAGGTAGACAAAGCCTTTTGAATTCTCCTGAGTTCAAGTTCCTTTATCAGGCCATTTATTCGCGAAATTTCCTCAGTACATTTTTGGGATGGGTCTCTCCTGTTCTGACATTCCACTGTTCTCAGTTCACATGTTAATTTGCCCAGTGGGGCACTAGAAAACTGACACATTGCCGCTACTTTGGAGATACACACCCGGCCCTCTTATATATGCTTTTGGAGCCGCCCATCTAATTTGATGAGAAGTTTGGCCTTCCTGATTAACTACTAGGAACTGGTGAAGTTCCTCCTGGAGGCACCTCGTTAACGAGGAATCTTTCCATATGAAATTTGGAAATTTCCAGGAAGGTTTCACATAGGGTAGGTCTGCACCTTGAATCCGGAAGGAGACGACATCATGGTCAGACCAGGCACAGTAATGTATTCTAGATTCTTTGATTGAGTTAAGGGTCCACAAGTCTATGAAAAAATAGTCGAGATGGGAATATGACCTATGTGAAGCTGAAAAATAGGAAAAATTTCTCGAAATCTGGGTGGCACGCACGCCAGGCAGCGTATAAAGAGTATATGCAAATGAAAAAGGTTAGGCAGGCACTACATTCATGAGTTGATGCTGAAACAAGCCCAAAATGTATTGGAACGTATAAAAACGAATACAGTAAATACCAAGCCAAAGTCTGTAGGGTCTTACAAAGTGACTCCAAGGCAGGTGAGGTGTGAATCTGACACGTTTTGCGCCCCCTACAGGCGCTTACTCATAGATGTATTGCATTGTGTGACAGTGTGCTTTATATACGCTTGCCTAAACACAACTATTAACCCCATCATTGCTTAAAAAAATACGGGATAATGAAGAAAGCCTATTACATTAAAAAAACATACTGATCATAGTGTATTTGCAAATGACTAGATTCTATATTGTTTTCAGATATGACTGCTTTACTAACTGACACATTTGAATAATTTATAACAATGTACTGAGCATAAATATAAAAATAAATGAGAAAATACAGGATTTAAAAAAAAAATTGCAAAGATGACATATATTTCATGGCTTAGTATTTTAAGGAACCTAATGACCAGTGATTGCAGGGAAAAGTAAGGGTAATCTAAGGGAAACTCCAAAGTGATTAAGCATCAATAAAAAAGTTGATGTCACACTCTAGATTTAGTCCTAAGGGACTTCTAGTCTGTAGTTGGAGTATCCAGTATATTTCCTTTCTTTGTAATATATTGTATCTATTTCCTCCTCTTGGTGGTAGGTTAGCGACATCTATAATATGAATGGACACATTTGCTATGTTAGTAAAATGTTCGCTATTGAAATTGTTTGCTATGGCTGATTCCTTTACATAATTTTTAGTGTCCCTAAGATGCTCACTAAATCTTTTTCTGACCTCCCTTGAGGTCTGACCCACATACTGCATCTGGTAAAGGTTACATGTGAGTAAATAGACCCCAAAGGTTGTGCCACAATTGGCATTGAAGTTAATATCATACCTACGTTTAGTTATACTGCTAGTAAAGAAACTGCCTCCGCTCATATGACCACACATGCCACAATTTCTACTTAGGCACTTAAAATTCCCTTGTTTTACCAGCCATCTAGAATTTTCTGATCTCCTCCTTGTTATATGGCTTGGAGACAACCTGCGAGCTAGAATGTACGGTCTCTTGCACACAAATTTGCAATTCTTGATATATGGGGCCAATGTTGAGTCACCCTCAAGAATGTGAAGATGTTTTTGTAAAATTTTAGCTATTTTCGTATATTGGCTAGTGTATTCAGTAGTGAATACAATCGCATCCTTAAAAGATTTTTCTTTTATAGTGTGCTTGCCCACCTCATATGACTGAATCTCTGTTCTACACTTCTCTAAAGCTACCGCATTGTATCCTCTGGCCATGAGTCTTTATATAAGATCTAATGACTGTGTTCTATAGGTTTCATGTGATTGAGTGTTTCTTTTAATTCTTATGAACTGTCCACGAGGGACCGCTTTTATGAGATGACTAGAGTGCTGTGAGGAGGCATGCTGTATTGTGTTGCCTGCTACGGGGTTACGATAGGTCTTAGTAATAATTTTATTGCCACTTACTTGTAAGGTCAAATCTAAGTAGTTCACCTCTTCATGATTAAAGACTCCTGTAAATTTAAGATTCATAAAGTTGTTGTCCAAGAAACAAATGAATGCATTGAACAACTCTTCATCTACAGGTTTCTTTAAGATGATCAAAAGGACATCTATGTACCTTACAAATAATAGTATGTCTTCCAGCCATGGGTTAAGGACACTATAGATGTATGTAAGTTCCCACCACGAGACATATAAATTTGCAAACGCGTGGGCAAATTTAGCCCCCATAGCCGTTCCGCATGTTTGTCTGTAGTAGGTCCCTTCAAACATGAAGTAGTTATGGGATAACACAAATTGTAAGACATCTCCAATGTACTTCTTTGTGTCAAACGCTAGGTTTAATTCCCTTTCCAAAAAGAATGCCACTGCCTCAATACCCAGATGTTGAGGGATTGAAGTATATAAGGAGCTAATGTCAACTACTAACCATGAGTAATTTGGTTCCCTTTCTACCGTCTGTAATACATCAATCAAATGTGTACTGTCCTTAAGGTAAGACAATTGCTTAACAGCTAAGGGCTGAAGCACACTATCCAACCAGGTCCCCAAAGGCTCAAACAAGGACCCCACACTGGAGACAATAGGTCTACCTGGAGGATTGGTGAGGTCCTTGTGAACCTTGTGGACGTGGTAAAAGATAGGGACTTGAGGATTTTTGGGGACCAGTATATCTAAGTCCGTATCTCTAAATACCCCTAGGTGTATACCTTCTAAAATTAGTTTGACAAGTTCTCTCTTATATTGTGTAACTGGGTTACCTGTTAGTTTTTGGTAAACTTTAGCATCTGATAGCTGAGAATACGCTTCGCGAACATATTGCTCTTTATCCAGTATGACAATGTTTCCCCCCTTGTCCGAATTTCTAATGACAATATGGTCATTATTTTTGAGGGTAGTAATAGCCTTCCTCTCCCCTTTACTCAGATTCTTGGGGGAAACATTGTCACTCAAAGATTTTTCTAGCTTTAATATGTCTTCCTGTACCAACCTCTGATATGCATTAATATGTGGTCCTCTGTATTGTACAGGATAAAAATCTGACCTAGTTTTAACAGGTTTGACCACATCTCTTGGTAACGTCTCATTTTTCTCCCCACTATAGAGATCAGTGAGTTGAACCACAGAGCACGCTTCACTAAAAAGTAGGTGAGTGCTAGTAGGATTAAGCGGAGTCTCAACTGACTCCTCAATATCAATCTCAGCTGTGTCTCTAGTGAGGGCAAAATAGCGTTTTAATACCAATTTTCTTATAAACTTATTCAGGTCTAGGAGAGTGTTAAAGCTTGAAAAATTTGATGTTGGAGTGAAACCCAGACCCTTAGTTAACACTTTTCTTTCATCTGTTGTAAGATTATGATGAGATAAATTGATGATGCTAAATCCACACGTATTTTTAATGTTTGAACAGTCCCCTTGAACATTTAAGATATCACAATTTAATGTCCCTTCTTCTTTGATTTTCCTTGTTCTTTCTTTCCTCCATCTCTTTCTTCTTCTTTTTCTGGTCGGCCCATCTGCCTTGTCTTTGGCCTGACTACTGGTGCTGTTTCTTCTATTCTGTTCCTGGGTATACCCTGTAAAAACACAGAAGAATGAGGGGACAGAGAAGAACAAACAGAAGAGGGAGAAGAGGAACAATTGGATGTATAGGATGTGCCTGCAAATAAGGAATCTGCATCAGAATTCTCCCCTTCTGAGCCACTGAAGACCACTTTCTTGTGAATCTTGTTCTTTTTAAGTATAGATTTCGGCGCCTGTGGGGATAATTCATCCTGACTCTCCTGTTGATTATTCTCAACTTTCTTATTTCTGTGTTGTCTTTTAGATTTGTTCCTATTTGCTCTTTGAATCTTTCTCAGTGCTGCCCAATTGTACACTTTATCAGTGTCATAGTCCTCTTTGTCCCTAAGGAACTTTTCACCTTTCCTCTTGGCTTGTTCCTTGTCTTGTTTTGCTATATTGGCACTCAGTTGCTTTTGAAGGCTATCAAATTTAGCTGAAGGGGTGTGTTGTTTTAAATCTTCCTTAAGGCTTTGGATAGTGGGACTTAGTGTTTTACGTTTGTTATCTTTAACTCTGATGAGTATTCTCATTAATTTGAAGGAACACTCAGAAAGTGCTGTGTTCCAATCTTCTGTATCCTCAGAATTATCAAACTGAAATGAGGGATATTTTTTTATACATAGCCCTCTAGGTATCCTGTGTAGGTCTAAATATTTATTAAATGCTACTATGTCCCACATTAATCATAAATCATTTGCCATAGCCTTTTCCAAGGGTCTGAACTGTTGTATCATGTCAGAGTAATCAACATTAGTGTCCTCCATTGAGAAAATCTGATCAAAAAAGTCCCGTCTGTTATCCATGTTAAAGAATGTGTCAGGATTAACTTGTTCAGTACTAGTTGTCAATCAATATTATCAGAACTGACTGATATAGAATCTGTTTGACCAATGTCCACACCCGCCATTGCTTAAGGAGTAAAGGTGCTGCGTTTTTAAAGAAAATAGCAAAGTCACCTCGCATTCAACTCTGTTACAGGGTTAGGTACGGCAGATTTATCTAAGCATTTACTGGAGAAATGAATAAAATAGTTGTGTATGCAAAACTTGCGGCTGAAATTTATCACATTACAGTTTGTGTAACATTTGTGAGTGATACAGCTAATATCTGTTGATGCAAATCAGCAAAAAACGCTATAAGTGCAAAAGCACAAAAAAGCGTAGAAGATTACTCACATATCGCCGTCTTCAATGATGTTTGCTGAACAACTTAATTCAGATTGTGTGAGTCTGGATCCACTGTGGTTCAAGCCGTGAATGAGTTTACAAGGTTGGTCCGGCATTCAAACATCCATACTTCTCTCTGTCCGGTTGAACCGGAAATGAAACCTGCTCTGCCATATAGCCTGTTACCCCGGAGTGCCGTAACCTGAAGTGGAGAACCAGTCCTCAGAGTATATGCAAATGAAAAAGGTTAGGCAGGCACTAGATACACGAGTTGATGCTGAAACAAGCCCAAAATTTATTTGAACGTATAAAAACGAATACAGTAAATACCAATCCAAAGTCTGTAGGGTCTTACAAAGTGACTCCAAGGCAGGTGAGGTGTGACGCGTCAGATCCACACCTTTGTTCACACCTCACCTGCCTTGGAGTCACTTTGTAAGACCCTACAGACTTTGGATTGGTATTTACTGTATTTGTTTTTATACGTTCCAATACATTTTGGGCTTGTTTCAGCATCAACTCATGTATGTAGTGCCTGCCTAACCTTTTTCATTTGCATATACTCTGAGGACTGGTTCTCCACTTCAGGTTATGGCACTCCGGGGTAACAGGCTATACGGCAGAGCAGCTTTCATTTCCGGTTCAACCGGACAGAGAGAAGTATGGATGTTTTAATGCCGGACCAACCTTGTATACTCATTTGCAACGTATAAAGAGTGCTGGAATATTAAGTTCTGAAACTTGGGGGCCATCGATGTGGAGCACTCCAGGGTTTTGTGGGCTGGGATTCTCTTGTCAATATGCGGATCCCAGACCAAGTTAAAGTCTCCGCCCAGAAACAGGGAACCCTTTCTACTATGGCAAGGGTCTTCTTCAGGAATGCAGTTTGATCTTGATTAGAGGCATAAACGTTGACTAACGTGAACAATTGATTGTTCAGTTTACAGATCAGGATAAGGAAGCGTCCCTCCTCATCCCTCTCCAAATGTACAAGGTGGAAGTCCACAGTTTTACTAATTAAAATAGAGACTCCCCTAGTTTGCCTTTATAAGTAGAGTGATAGATTTCTGGAAACTGAGGAAACTTAATTACCGGAATATTGAAGGTCGCCCAGTGGGTTTCCTGGAGGAAGACTAAATCAATTTTTCAAGTCTTGAGGAAGTTTCTTAACAGACTATGCTTATTGGGGAAATTCAATCCCTTCGTATTCAGGGTTAGAAATCCCAAGGTTGCCTTTTGAGACATTCTGGGAAAAAAAAAAAAGAAAAAAGGGGGGGGGGGGGAGAGAGAAAAGATTGGGTAGGAGAGAAGTTTTTAAGCATATCAGACAAATGCTTCAATAATCTGAAATGTAGAGGCCACTTGGTAGAAACCTAGGCTTACTCTTTCTCATTAAACATCTAAAAGTATTATATCATATATAAATGGAAAGTATGTATCTAGAATCTTGTTTTTTTTTTCCTTTCCTTTTCTTTATCTTTTTTTTTTTTTCTTTTTTCCCTTAGAGTTAGCCAGAATATCTGGCGACCAGGGGTATAATGACAGTAGCCGAGTACGTACGACTCGCGCCGTGACTGCTTGAGAGAAAGGGGGGGGGGACTTAAATACCTATACTACCCAAAAATTAGGGTCATGTGCTGGGCAGATTCAATGCCTAAGGACCTGCTCACCACTCAGGTTTATGATATTCAAGGCTGGAGGCCCTTGAAGGGGTGTGAAGAACATCCCTCAAGGGTATCCCTGAAAAGCAGGGATGAGGAGATTGAAGTCGTTGGGCTTAGGTATATAAATAAGGCATATCAACAAGGGCCATTAAGCTCATCTATTTTGCGACACAGGGAATCAGCTAACTGTGTATAAGCCCAAATGGGACTAGAACAATCCTGGTTCCCAACTCTATGGTCATTGTGTCGGCAATATAGAGGAGAATTTAAACCCTAAAAAAGTAGCAAAACAATATTAAGTCGTTGTTCTTAGATATATAAATAAGGCATAGGAGCAAAGGCTATTAAGCTCATTTATTTTGTCACACAGGGAGTCAGCTGCCTGTATATAAGCCCAAATGGGGCTAGAACAAACCTGATTCCCAACCCTGTGGTTATTGTGTCAGCAATATAGAGTAGCATGTAAAAAGTAACTAAACAATTTTAACACTTTTGCATGAGAGTAAAAACATTTCACACATAGATAGTGATGCTAGTCTGTCTTGCTGTGTGGGGAGTCAGAAAACTGCATTCATTCTTAATCAAGGCTGGGGTTGTCTACCCTCCCACTCCTGAGCCAAGACATGACAGCAAAACAGAATAGCACACATAGCCTTATATAATGCCAGTACAAGCATAGCTAGTCAACACTGAACATATTTGAACATAAGTTTTCACCCAGAGATAATGGTGCTCATCCATTCCGCTGTGAAGGGCATCAAATATTGCCATTCTATCTTTATCCTGGTTAGGGTAATCCACCCTCTCAACTCTGAAGTGGGATAAGCCATTGTTACAGAGCAGCACACACCATCTTATAAAATGACATTATGTCCATAGCTAGTTAACACAGAATTAGCTGCTGAGAATAGCCCCAGAGTCTTTAACAATAAACTTGGATACTAGCTAATCAGTACCCCAATGGGTGGGCAGGAGGATTGGAGTCATTTTTTATCATCATTACTGGGAGCAGGGCCAGGGCATTTAAAATGTCACTCAATGTAAAGCCCCAGTGAGTCCCCAATAAGTGTAAGGGAGAGAGATTGAAAAGAAACATACAGGGAAAAAGAACAAATAAATGGCATTTCCTCCCCCACCCCCAAAATATAATACTTATCACCTTGAGCTTGCAGATCATTTAGGGGTTAGGGTATTTTCCTCCCCTGGAAGCAAATGCGTGGAGCTTGTATGTTCTTGTTGTGAAGACAGATCACGGCTGGGAGACTGGCATTTGTTGATTGAGGACCTCTGTGGCAGAGGATGCCACTCTGAGGCAGACAGGCTGAGTGATCTCAATGGATTTGGGGTCTTGGCTGGTAGATCTGAGGGTTCCTTCTCACTGTGGGTGGAGTGACAGCCTCCAGGTTGAGGAGCTGGAATGCAGTCCCAATCTTTCAGGTATTGTTGGGCCCTAGCGGGCATAGCAGCTGCGAATAAGCGGCCCTCTTTATGTATATGGAGCTTCGTTGGGTATCCCCACCTATTCTTGATGCCCTGTTGGCATAGGGTTTTAGTAACATCTCTGAACATAGCCCTTTTCTGGATTGTGAACTGCGACAGGTCCGGAAAGACCTGAATCTTCTGGAACAGGTCTGGAAGGGTGGGGTTGGAAAACATTGCTTTTGTGATCTGCTCCTTATAGGTAAAAAAATGGAAGCGGCAATGACATCCCTAGGTTTTTCAGATGATACATTCCTGCCTCTAGGGAGCCTGTGAACCCTATCTATCAAGTTTTCACTAGGGAGCTGTGGGGATTTTTAAGCAATCACAGAATTCGATAAGGAAGGGTTCTAGATCTTGAGTTGAGACTTCCTCCGGAATCCCCTGAAATCTCAAATTATTTCGGCTGGAGCAATCTTCAATGTCAGCCATCTTAGCCTCCATTGTGTTAATCATATCTACCAATATTTATGAGTGGTTGGAGAGATTGGCCTGCTCCACTGCCAGGTCCTCTTGTTTCTGCTTGAGAGTGTCAACCCTCTCACCAATCGCTCCTAAACGCTCCACAGAGCTCTTAAAAGTTTTAGTGAGAGAGTCCTGGAGATTGTCGAGCTTCTGCGTGAGTGTGGCAACTATGTCTGACGCCATGATAGGCTCTGAATTCAGAGCAGTTTGGGAGCACTGATCCAATAAGGCTCTCCCTACTGAGGGGTCTGTTGCAGGATCTCTTATATCTATTGGTTTCTCAAGCGGGGCCTTTGGTTTGAAATTGTCAGCTACAGATTTTTTATACTCAGCGGAATTTGCGGTCCTCCTCTTAGACCCTTGCGGCATGTTAGGAAATCCCCTGCAAATCGTGACTTTTCATTGCAAGGGCTTGGGGCCCCTAATAACCTCCTGACCGCCGGAATCACAAGGCCATTACATCTGCATACTGAATAAAATTCCACAGTCAAAGACAGCCGACATGCTGGTCATCCAGTCCTCTTTCCAAGGTCAGTTTGACAGAGGACCTCTATATGATAGGATGCCCACTGGAAATGTCTACTGTCCCTTATCCAGAGGTTCTCCCTGATGCCACTATAAGCGGTCACATAAACAGAAAGGTGAATTTTCGTGCCAGATCAGGGGCGTCTAATCCTTTATCTCCACCAATGCCTTCCACTCAGGGACTATATGATCTCTTAGGGGATTATGGAATGATAAGTTTAGCAAGGTATGCGGCCTAAGATGTTTTCAGAGCATGTAGGCCTGTAGCAGTGATACCGGACCTGTATTAAATCTAGGTAGATGCGGTAGAAAATCACTTTTAAAAGTCCAGGTTCCGCAGGTACAAGCAAGGGTCTCCTTCTCTAGAAATGACCTGTAATCTATCGCTAGGTATGTGTTAGAAAATAATTTTTGATTAGTCTATAGCAGAGAGCTCCCTCACAACACGTCTGCTCTCCTTGACGGTTAACTCCGCCCCCCCCCTGTATTTTTCCTTTGTTGCAATATAGTCAAAAAGTATTGTACAATACCCATGGATAGCTCTTATGAAATGGTTGAGATGATTAGACAAAAACCATTATAGTTTAAAAGTAACATGGTAACATCGTAGATGAGGTCGATCCATTGTGTTCAAGTAAGACATTATATCCTGATTATATAAAATATCATTATATAATATGATGTATATTAAAATATATATTAAAATATGTTAATAGGGATTACAGTATATAAAGCATAATAGCTGAGAAACCAAATAATTTTTTTAGAAGAGCTGCTAGTGTTTGGAATTTTATTAAAACATTTTTACAGTTAGCTGGTTAGAACAAAATTTATGTTTTTAGAAATGTGGGGGTAGTCATTTGTGGGAATAATCCAAAATTTCAATTACATTTTAAAAGTTGAAGTGAAGAAATATATTTTGAAGAAACTTGCCAGAAAAGAAGGTTCAGTCCCCTTAAGTATTTATAGCATCTACAGTATGCGGATAACATAACTAGATGTTGCTGTGGTACGGAAATACCACTGCAAGAAGGATTTGTATTAGGCACAACCTCTTTATATCTACAGGTACAAATCCTTTATCCAAACTACTTGGGAATGGAAAAGGTTTGGATTTAATAATACTTTGGATTTTGCAATATATAAAATGGGACAGTTTGGAGAGGGGATGGAACCAAGTGTAATCACCAATATCTTATGTCATTTAGGCAAAATTTACATGCCATAATACAGCTTATACATATAACCTATAAGTAGTTTTATATAATTTTACATACTCTCAGAAAGATACTACAGTACTGTAATCAGAACGGTAATAGTAGTGTTAACTAAACATAGATTACCATTTGCATTTTAGGACACGAAAAACAGACCAAAGATACAGGTAGAAAAGATGGTCACTTACTGCTAAGGAAAAATGGTCAATTTTAATAAAATACTGGTATAATTTCTCTTAGAGTCTGGTAGAGTTTGTTATACACAAATATCTGTTATATTGCATGGCTCTTTAAATGTCTGATATGAAATTTATGATTTCCAATTCCATGCTCCTTTATTTCAGACCTATGAACTCTCAAAACTTTTCACTGAATCATTCAATACTATTGTGGCTTTAATCGTTAATTGCAAACTGTCATATAAAGTTCAATTGATCAATGTATTCATGCATATACTATTTCATTTTTTTTTTTTATTCTTTATTCTGCTTTGTTTGTTAAAATTCTGCTTATTTCCCCAAAGAAACACAATTATAGGGTAAGAAGTGTGACAGACCCTATTAAAATAGTGTACAATGCTAAAAGGGCATATGCTAAAATATATATATTGCTTTAGACAACAAGCCATCGGTTGACCCTGTGTACTTTATTTATTTAAAAGCTAATTTCATTCCCAATTTTAGCATCTTGTGGTTAGTTTTCCTTCATAATTGTCTCTCTGGGTCATTGGTTCAGAGAAGTTAAAATGATTTGCCACTGAATAAATGTTCACTGGCATTAGTTTTGCTTCTAAATAATCATTTTAGCTTCAGTTGTTTAACTCATTGACTGCCAGAGGGATATTCCACATAGCGTAACAATGTCCTGCAATATTCATTTATAGGCAAGGGGTTAAGCATGATTCAGAGAAACTGATTCAGATGTAAAGGGAGCTATTGTTCCAGAGTATATATTTAAAACTGTAAAATGTAGGAAAGGATGTGAATTGTTTTATATATCTGCCTTCTAGTTCTAACATATTGTGGATATAATTATTTGCCATATGCTATCACAGAGCCTTTTGAAATGGCAACCTTTCATTTTGAATTTGTCCCTGGGCTTTTTGCATTAATACATTAGGAAACACAACATATCAGTTGATAGGTTCAGAGGAAATTGTAAGCTGCCGTCTAAAACAAACATTTTTATTTTTATTTCTATGTTTATCAGTTTTATATTAATATAATACAATTGCATTGCACAAATAGTAAACACATTTCCAACAATAAATACAAATAGTTTTATTTTGTCCTTTGTTCTGATAATAAAATTGCTCTATGTACTGTTGACATAACAATTATTTATTAGAAAAGGAAAAAAACAATAACCACATTTACATGTAAACATTTTCTGTTTGTATAAAATAAATTTAATAAAAATGCTTCTTAGACAAATTGTGTCTGGTTATAATTCTATTTACTTTATATCAACATTCAAGCAATCATCTGTATGGGTAGTTACTAATTACTAGTTACCTGTTCTAGTGTGTCACTGCAGGTCATATAACTGCTCATATAACTGCTCATATAGGGCTAGATTACGAGTGGAGCACAAAATTGTGCTTTCGCTAGCGTGATATTTGTGCTACCAGGGCCGCCATCAGAGGGTGACAGGGGTGACTCCTGTCAGGGGCCCAATGAGCCAGGGGGGCTCCATGAGGCAAGAACTAAAAAAAAAAAAATTTTTTTTTTAAATTTTGGCAGCCACCAGTGGGTACTACAGCAGAGTGCTAATTGAGCATGGGAAATGTTATTACAAGGAGTAAAGTATTAACATTTGAGAGGATTTCTTAGTGTGCACTAAACCACTATGCGCAGTGTGAGACAGCCTTGGCACTTTGTACAGTGTGTGCCTGAGTCAGAGGGCAGATCACTTTCATTTGCAGAGGAGGTATGACTTACTTAGCAAATGTTTTTTATTTCTTTGTGCAGTTTTGGATTGTAACTTCAGTGTGGTAGTAGTTGTTTGGTGGGGCTAGGGGTCAATAAAAACACATTTTTTTAGCAGCAGTGTATTTATGATTATTTGACAATGCTGTAGAAATTCTATATTTAAAACCATGCAAAAATGTTTCCTCCTCAATACACAAATGGTAGATGCCCTTTATATATATATATATATATATACAGCCAAAAAAAGGAATTGTGCAGACAACGGTCAATGTTGATAAAACTTCATCTTTATTGTTGAAAACATAAAAGCACTCCAGGGGTCAGCACAGGCACACAACAACACGAGTGTCCGCTAACATGTTTCGGCCCTCAGGCCATAATCATAGCTAAAGGACTGTGCACCTGTGTTTCTTAAAAAGCAACAGGATCTCTTTGATTGGTTTAAAATAAAGAACATGTTGTGTAAAGGTTAACCCTGTGGGAACCAACTTTAATTTACATACATATATATATGTGTATATTGCCCATCTTAGAGCTTAGTTAGATTAGTACTTAATAACCGACGTTATTACATGAATTTACTTTACTAATTGCGCTTATACAAAATGGAGATTCAATGTGAACTTAATAAACAATATTAAACATTAAATGTAACAATGCATTATAGTTCATTATAAAATTCATAATTCTATAATACCATACGATATTTATCGACAAGGTAATCTCGCTAGTATACAATTTAAGCAATGCAAAAAGTATGTTTCTTAAACGTCAAATGTTATGAGCCTAGAATATAAGGAAAGTGAACTAAACTAAACTAAACTAAACTATCATCATATACGGTACCTACATGATGTAACACAGTAATGTAAGAAAGAGTTTATTCTCTAAAGCATACTATGTGAAATCCAGATTGCTGAAAACTTAAATTGTCAGCAAAAAAAGGGAGGGAAGGGACATAAGAAAAATATATATTGAAATATTAGACCATCATTAGAGACAAACCCTTCAGAGTGCACTCTACATAGTGCAATGCAGGAAACCAGGGGCGCCTAGAGAATATATATTTAGTACTGTAGTTAAACTGAAACATGGACACTTTGTAATGGTGCATAGTTATAGCAATAGACTATGTGTGCCTAGAGACTATACCAAATCACAAAAGTGTTATTTGACAAGGATAAAACAGACCACTGCACAAGAGGGAAGGGACATTACTCCCAAAAATTGATCAGGTCATATTCCGAATTTAAACCGTTAGGTACACGTGTTTGCAATTTAAAAATCCAGAACATTTCCCTCTTCTGTAGTAGCCTGTCTCTGTTGCCCCCTCTAGGTGGACAGAACACTCTCTCAATAGCCTGCCACCTAAGTGTTTCCACACTTTTCTGGTGACATTTCGCAAGCTGTGAATTACTTGCTGTCGTTTGCTGTCTATTACTAATGTACAGAGCGTGTATAGGGGGAATTTCTACTGGATCATTACTTTTGCTACCTATTGGTTTATGAACGTTGTATCCTCCGGAGTTAGAACTTTGTTTCAATATTTAAAGGCTTAAATATTCTACTTTGAACATTCTTTGGATGTTGCAGTTATCTTACTTTACTGCTTCTATATATATATATATATATATATATATATATATATATATATATATATATATATATATATATATATATATATTACATTCCAGTTTACTGCCCCTTTATGCAAGAACTTTCCAGATGCAAGGAGGCATTTTATCTAAGATTTTTACATCTGCATAAAATTTTATACTCTCAGACTAAGATTGCTCAGTGTTTGAAATGAGACAGGTTAACTTAAAACTGTTCAGTTTATACTACAGCTGACTTAATTTTGAAATACATACCAACAAGCCTAAATCCTGCATTTAACCAGATCTAATGGTATAAGTACCACAGCTTATGGTCCCACCAAGACCATATAGAGTACAGCATTTTCAAAATCCATAAGTACAGCTGACAGCTGGGATAATTTGTACACTATATTTGAAGTGGTGCTCTTGGTTGGGGAAAATAGGGAAAAAACAAACAAACAAACATATGTCAACCTTTTAAAGGTACTTTTCTTCATCTAGCCAGCTCATTAATGTACAATTTTGCATTCACAAAATTATTTTTGTTTGCACATTTACAAATATGATTCTTTAAAAAGTGATCTCTTAATTTCTAAAAAAATATTTATATTGCATGTCACACACTGTTGATTTAGGGGATGTAAGGTGCATAAATGTTTCCTCCTGTGAGTGTTTCTGTGGGTGTCTGTGTGTATGTCTTTGTTCATTTTCTGTGGATGTCTGTGAGGGTGTGTGCATATGTCTTTGAGCTTTTTCTGTGGGTGTCTCTGTGAGGGTTTGTGTATGTTTGTCTTTGTGTATTTTCTCTGGATGCCTCTGTGAGGGTAGATGTGTATGTCTGTGTTTTCTGTGGATGTCTCTGTGAGGGTGTGTGTTTTATGTGGGTGTCTCTGTGTGGGTGTGTGGATGTCTTTGTGTGTTTTCTGTGGATGTCTCAGTGAGAGTGTGTGTATGTATGTCTTTCTGTGTTTTTTATGTGGTTGTCTCTGTGTGTGTGTGTATGTCTTTGTGTGTTTTCTGTGGGTGTCTCTGTGTGTGTGTATGTCTTTGTGTATTTCTGAGGCTGTCTCTGTTGGTATTTCCTTGGGTGTATGTGCAAGTTTGAGTTTTTGTGTGTGTGTGTGTGTCCATTGTCTGTAGGACATTTTGACCTTACTACTAATTATTCACATCTTTCTACAGACTTTGAGACTAACAAGACCTTTCTGGAAGTAACCAATCCACCATTTAACCTTTATATTATTATTTAGGCAGTTCAGGGCCCTTCCTTTTAGCCACTGCATGCTGTTGTCATAATTTAGTTGTCATCTTCCTTTACAAAAAGATAATCAGAACTCCATATTTTGTTTTCTAAATCTACCTCATTACTTGTCAGGTCAATGTAAACAAGTGCTTAGTGTTTGGGTGTCTGTGTCTGTTTCTTTGCGTGTCTGCTAGAGTGTCTATATGTGAATCCTTATGTGTGAGTGTGTTTGTGTGTTTCAGTGTATGAGTGTGTCTGTATGTGTATGTGTATGTTACTATCTTTGCAACATTTCCAAGTTTAAATAGACAATTAAGAATAAAGTGCATATACGTTTTAGTCACTTCGTCAAAAATTGCACATGTCAAAGGAAGGGGGGGGGGCCCTGATCAATGGTTGAGTCAGGGGCCCCAAAATTTCTAGTGGTGGCCCTGTGTGCTACACTCAGTAATACAGGCGACCTTGCCGATAGACACGGCACAGAGCCTAGCCCTGCAAAGTGGGTAAGTTGTGCAGCGTTGAGCAGCATATTTGAAATATATACAGTATGTATATAAATATGTCTTGTGATCTTGTGGGTGCCTATTAATACTTCTGGCATGGACACTAGCAACAAATCAATTAAAGGGACCAAGCACTGTAATTTTCTCTCTCCTTTAATGTGTTCCCAATGATCTAGTTCATCTCTTAGAGTGGATTAAACTGTTTACAAAAACCTCTTTGTTTTTATTTTGGCATTTGAAATAGTTGATTTTTGCAGTTGTATCCTCACCAATACTGAAAATTACTGTAACTGAAAAGGACATGAAAGCCAATTTTTTTCTTTCATTATTTAAATAGACCATACAATTTTAAATAACTTCTAATTTATTTCTATTAAAATTGTTTCATTATCTTAGTATCCTTTGTTGAAGGAGCATTACTACTGGGGGCTAGCTGAACACTTTAGGTGAGAAAATGACAAGAAATATACTGGTATATGTGCAGCCACCAATTAGCATCTAGCTCCTTGCTGCTCCTGAGACTACCTAGGTATGCTTTTCAATAAAGGATACCAATACAACAAATTAGATAAAAGAAGTAAATTGAAAAGTTTTTTAAAGTTGCATGTTCTGTCTGAATCATGAAAGTTTAATTTTGACTTTACTGTTGCTTTAAGAACTGGTTATAGAAAAACTAGAAGGTTTAGATGAAATCATGCTCCCGATGGTGGGTATGACAGGGAGATACTAAAATGTTCCTTTTACATAGTTCTCTCTATGGCCCTGTTGATCGGAAGTGCTAGCCTACGAGGCAACAAGATATTCAAAAGGGATCCGTCGCAATGCCGAGAAAGCCAGCAAAATATTACAAAGGGTTGACAGTACTGTTTAAAGACAGCAGATGTGTTACCATACATTTCAGTGGGTTTTGATGCTTCTCTGATACCGGCGATAATCTCAGAGCAGCATTGCCACCTACAAGGGAGGTGTACTGTAAATGATCCCTTTACACAGTACTGTATGACAATACAATTTACTTGTGTCAACAGAAACTCAACCCCTGCTCTTACAATACAATAGGGAATTAAACATATCAGTAATACACCTATAGGAGCTGGGGGGTTGTGGGTATTTGAAATATGTATATACATTGTTTAATAAGTATAATGTTACAATATGAATGTAAACTTTAGGTGTGATTGTACAAATTTTGTAATGTGTCCTTAGGCACGTTTTTTTTAAACTTATTTTAAGAATAAGTTCTTAATATTCATATTTACCTCATATTGAGAATTTGCAATCACACTATTCATATTTCACGTTATTGCAATCACATTTTTCGCATTTCCATATTTTACAATATTGCAATTGCATTTTCATATTTGTAATATTCATATTTCATAATGTTGTGATTGTAATTTTGCGAGCGTGTTTTACTTATAATATTACTATCGTATTGTATCAAACGTGTTCTATAATAATATATATCTATACATATAACTATACATATATATTAATATAGAACATGTTTGCTGCAGTGCAATCACACTATTATAAGTAAAACACAATTGCACAATCATGATCGCAACATTATAAAATATTAATATTACAAATGCGAAAACCTATTGCAATATTGGGAATTATGTAACTGCAAAGAATTAATCTCAATATAATGTAAATATTTAGAATGCGTAATCACAATCTAAAAATAAGTAGAAATACATGTCTAAAGACACAATAGAAAATTAGTACAAACACGTTTACAGTTTACATAAATATTGTAACATTACACTATACAATCCCCCAGCACCTATAGTTTTTAAAGGAAGTGTTTTTTTGTCTTTATCAACAAAGTCGATCACAGACATGACGAATATATAAGCGTTCTGTGGGAGTTTACTGGGTGTTCCATGGGAGTAACCTGTATGCTAATAGGGAAATATTGCCGGGGATTTCTAATATTCAAAACACTGTCCTGCATCTTAACTTTTCCTTTTCAACCATATCAGTCTCACCTGCTTTTCAGTGGGGATATTTCCCAGTGTGACAAATCTAGGGAATGTACAGTGAAATTGAATTTACATATGCATTTACACAGAAAATGTTTTTTATTTTTGCGAACGCACAGTGTATTTTGTGTAAACTCACTTTAAAGACACCACCCCTTTTGCTGAAGTTGCAATCCCCATTTTATCCTATGGGAGACACGTTGCCACTCACCGGCAAGAGGTTCAGACCACTGTTTTAGAATATGTTGATGTTTTGAATATCAATGTATTGGTGTTTGAGTAAACAGTGAGAAATAAGATAAGGAAGACTTTGTGTAAATAAATATGCAGATAATTTAATTACAAACTGGCACCATTTCATTGGGTTGTTGTGGTTACATTTAACAAAAACAGCTATTTCATATACAAAAATATATCTAGAGGAACAATTTCCTATTTAAAGAAACAATTTCCCATACGTTTTAAAACTACAGCTAGTATGATGAGCAATTGGAAAACCCAGTGCAATCACACCCCATACCTTTGTAGCACCATTTTTATGCTTGGTCTGAAAATTTATGGTATATATATATATATATATATATATATATATATATATATATATATATATATTCAGTATATATATATATATATATATATATATATATATATATATATATATATATATATATATATATATATATGTATATATGTATAACAAACGAAGCTTGCACTCTCTGGTCTTTTTCAAAACTCTTACTGTGAAAAGTAATGACGTGTCAGGGACAAAATATCTGAGGAAGGAGATATTTTGTCCTCGACACGTCACTACTTTTCACAGTAAAAGTTTTGGAAAAGACCAGAGAGTGCAAGCTTCGTTTGTTATACTTATATTCATACTAGAACCCTGGCAGCTGCTGGACTAAGTGAGAGTGCTCTCCTTTGCTTAATATATATATATATACACACACATACAAGTGCTGTGCAGCTTATAAATGATATACTTGTTTTCAACTATGTTAGATGAAATAATACAAAAATATATACTTCATTATCGAGTTTGAAATAAAGTGTAATGTCAAAGATACTATGTTGTAGTATGAAATAATTTAGATGAATCACAACTGCTGAGATCATAGGATTTGTAGCAAGGTTTAAACTGGATAATAACATGGATTACTAAAAGAAGTAATGTCAGAATCCGAGTGTAAACTTAGCAATTTGTTATATGGATAAATAGCATTAGATATTTCTATAGCTGTCTCGAGTAAATGAATACTGGAGGAACAACAGAAAAACCGTGTCTATAACCAGAGAAAAAATGAAACAGTGTTAACACAAAAAATAGCTACTATGTCAAAATAGAACTCTGCCACAATATATCAGGAGTTATGAGTAAATATGCGTAGCAGATATTGTATCAAAGGTAGTAGCTTGAAAAAAGGTATGCGGTTACAGACTGTACCTGGAAGGTAAAACAAAGTTTTTAGAAAGTTGAAGAGAAATCTCACAGCTTGAATCGGAGAAGCGGTTGCAGCGCTGATGCCGAAGAAGTTGGCGTGTGACGTCACAGCTCCACGATGCAGGGCGGAAGATTCGGCTGAATGGAGTAAGCTGACAGCAACGGCTGGAAAAGTGTCAATCCGGTAACAAGAGATGTATGCTGGTTTCAGCAGGAGGAGTTGGTGAATCCGGAATGGTAGATATTAGGATGAAATCCAAAGAGGTAACAAAATACTAGAGCTCAGTTTGAATCACACTATGGTTAGTGGAAAACAATAACAAGCAAAGTGGAGAGGGGGGAGGAGGCTTAAATAGCATAGCAGGTGAATAGATCAGACAATTAAAGGCATATTCTCAGTAAAAGTAACAGGTTGTTATTAGGCAATATGTAATCGTGACAGGATGCTCCCCCAAATGATCCACTCCGTGGATCAGGGATGAGGACGATCCGGATTCTGCTGATGGAAGCGCGAGATGAGTCTGGGGGCAGAAATATTAACAGCTGGCTCCCAAGAGTCATGTTCTGAAGTGTAGCCTTTCCAAGTTATCAGATACTGTAGGTTACCCCTATACATTCTAGAGTCAAGTATGGATTTAACCTCATATTCAATATTGGGATCAATGGAGATAGGAGGTATACTTTGGCGTGAAATGGCATCTCGTACAGAACGGTAGGGTTTCAGTAGGGAAACATGGAAGGTAGGGTGTATTTTCAGAGTGCTGGGTAACTGTAAACGAAATGCATTCTCATTTATGATTTTGATTATCTGAAAAGGACCAATGAATAATGGTGAAAGTTTCTTGCTAGGAGTATTAAGATGTAAGTTTTTGGTTGACAGCCAAACTAGATCTCCAAGGGAGTACTGTGGTGGAGCCATCCTTCTTAAGTCGTAATAATGTTTCTGTTTGGTTTTAGCTTGTTCAATAGCGGTGCTGACTTTTGCAAAATTAGAAGTGATGGAACTCGTTAAATCAGCGATATATGGTAGTGAACTGATTTGGGGTAGTAGTTGAAATGTTGGATGGAATCCATAGTTAATGAAGAATGGAGTCTGGTTGGTTGTGGAATGTACTGTGTTGTTGAAGGTAAATTCAGCATAGGGCAGGTGTTGAGACCAAGAGTGTTGGTCGAAATGACAATAAGACCTTAGGAATTGTTCAATGCTTTGGTTAGACCTTTCAGTCTGACCATTAGTCTGAGGGTGATAAGAGGTTGAAAGTCTTTTGTCAATACTGAAAATCTTGCAAAATTCAGTCCAGAGAGAACTAGTAAACTGCGAGCCACGGTCTGTTAAGATCCGTCGAGGGAGACCGTGAAGTCTGAAGACGTGTAGTAAGAGCAAATGTATAGTTTCGGCAGCAGTAGGTAGCTTGTGGTACGGTATGAGATGTATCATCTTACTGAATAAGTCCACCACGACAAGGATAGTAGTATTATTTGAGGATATGGGGAGATCAACGACATAATCCAAGGCTATGTCGGCCCAAGGTCGTGTTGGAGTAGGTAAAGGCATGAGTAACCCATAGGGCCTATGTTTTGATCTTTTAGTGGTAGCACATACTGAACAGGTGTTAATGTACTTCATTATGTCGGTATTCATATCAGGCCACCAATAACTCCTTTTAATAAGCTCTTGTGTCTTGTGGATTTTGGTGTGTCCAGCAAATAAGGATTCATGAGCTGAATGTAAAATCAAATCTCTGATAGAAGGGGGTACATATAACTTCTCATCAAAGTAATAAAGGGAATCCTGTTTCATTTGTAACTGTTGAAGAGGCTTAGTTTGATCTTTATGTTGTTCATCTCTTAGGAATGGAATAGAATCAATGAGAAACAACAGGTATTTATTCTCTGGGATTACAGATTCTTTTGGAAGAGAGAGATCCGAGGGAGTAGGCAGGCGTGAGAGAGCGTCTGCCTTCTTGTTCTTACTAGCCGGTCTGTAAGTGATAAGGAAATCAAATCTGGAGAAATACAGATTCCATCGAACATGTCGTGCAGTGAGGGTTTCGTACATTTTAGGTACTGTAAATTCCTATGATCAGTATACACTATGGTTGGGTATGTCACTCCTTCAAGGAGATGACGTCACTGTTCAAAAGCAACCTTGATAGCCAGTAACTCTTTATCACCCACAGGGTAATGCAACTCAGGAGCCGTCAAACATCTTGAATAAAAAGCTACGGGATGTAGAGGTTTCTTTAGGTGTTCTCTTTGTGAAAGAACAGCTCCAATAGCGTAATCGGAGGCATCGACCTCCAATACATATTGGAGTTGGTTATTAGGGTAGCGTAATATAGGTGCAGAGGTGAATTTTTGTTTTAGGAGATCGAAAGCCTTTTGGGATTCAACAGTCCAGAGGAACTTAATGTTTGATTTTGTGAGGTTGGTAAGTGGTTTGGCAATTGCTGCGAAATTGTTTATAAATTTTCGGTAAAAATTTGCAAAGCCTAGAAAGCTTTGTACCTGTTTCTTATTACTTGGCTCTGGCCACTGTCGTATGGTGGTGATTTTAGAGTCGTCCATCTGTATGCCAAATTCCGAAATCTGATAACCAAGAAAGGTGATCTGGTTTGTATGAAATATACATTTCTCGGCTTTAGCATATAAAGAATGTGAGCGTAAGCGTGATAATACCTGTCTGACGTGTTTTGTGTGTTCTTCTAGTGTTTTTGAATAGATCAAAATATCATCAAGATAGATTACAATATAGGTGTCAAGAATATCTTTAAAGATATCGTTAATAAAGTGTTGGAAGGTTGCCGGGGCGTTGCAGAGACCGAATGGCATGACGGTGTATTCGTACAAGCCATAGCGAGTACGGAACGCCGTCAGCCATTCGTCTCCAGCCCTCATACAAACGAGATTATACGCACCTCGGAGGTCAAGTTTAGTGAAGACCTTGGCACCTTCCAAACGCTCAATTAGCTCTGGGATAAGGGGCAAAGGATACCGGTTTTTAACAGTAACCTTGTTCAGCTGCCGGTAGTCCACTATGGGTCTTAAACTGCCATCTTTATTTTTTACAAAAAACATACCGGCCGCAGCGGGGGAAGTAGATGGTCTGATGAATCCCTTCTCTAGATTTTCCTCAATATATGATTTTAAGTGTTCCAGTTCAGGTTTGGACAACGGGAACACATGACCGCAGGGTATGACTGCACCTGGTAGTAAATCAATAGGGCAGTCATAGATACGATGCGGCGGTAGGTTTTGGGATTCTTTTTTACTGAAAACATCAATAAAGTCGGCATAAACATTAGGTATCTCTATATCAGTGGAGATTTGAGGTGGTTGTAAAAGCAGAGTAGGGTAGCAAGTGGATAAGCAGTAATCAGAATTAAGCTTTACAGTGAGATTTGACCATGATATCAGAGGGTTATGTAATTTTAACCATTGTAGGCCTAAAATGAGAGGGAAGACGGGGAATTTAATGACATCAAAGGAAATGTACTCCCTATGGTGATCTGGTGTGGATAGGAGTAATGGTATTGTTTCATAAATTACCGGTCCAGAGGACAGAACCTCCCCATCAATTCCCCTTAAAGGTACAGGAGCCTTTTTTTTTATAAGTGGAATTTTATTTTTTGTGGCAAAACACACATCAATGTAAGAGGCAGAAGCACCAGAGTCAATTATCCCTGAAACGTTCACTCGAAGTTGATCCCACTGCAAGAGAAGGCATAGGTTACAGTAGCTTGCAGAGTGTGACACAGCATTTAAGGAATAAAAAGGATGGGAGTTCTTACCCTTATTCTGTTTCTGGAGAATGGGACAGGTTTTGACAGTATGCTCTTCTGATGCACAGTACATGCATAAATTCTGGGAGCGCCTTCTTAACTTTTCTTGATTGCTTAAAGGGCCTTTAAGAAAACCAATTTCCATAGGTTCAGTGGTGTTTTTAACATGAGAATGTGTAGGTAAAGAAGGGTTTTGTTTCTTATGTGTTGACTCATGATAACCTTTCTCGTGTTGTCTCTCCCTAAGCCTTCTGTCAATACTGATACTGAGGTTAATTAGTTCCTCCAAAGTGTGAGGAATTTCAATGCGAGAGAGTTCGTCTTTAATGGATTCTGACAAACCCATTGGGTGTCAGTAGCTAGCCTCTTAAAATCTGCAATATAATCTTCTACATCCCTTCTTTTCTGTTTAAGAGAGCGCATTGCAGTTTCAGCGGTTAGTTGTTTGTAAGGGTCGTCATAAAGCTGACCAAGGGTAGAAAAGAAGGAATCTAGAGAGTTAAGTATATCATCGTTTGTCTCCAGGAAGGAATTAGCCCAGCTTCTGGGTTCTGCTCTTAAATAGGAAATGGTAGTCATCACCTTAACTCTGTCAGTGGGATATGTGTATGGTTTTAGTGCAAACAACAAAAGACAAGAGTTTTTAAAATCTCTAAATTGTTTTCTATCCCCTGAGAATATATCTGGGAGACTAACTTGTGGTTCCTGGAAACGAGTTCTACTATCTACAAAGTCTTTAATATAAGTTTTCAGTCCCTGGTTTTCTTGTTTGAGGGTATTGAGGCCATCAGTTAAAGCATCCACTTTTTGAGAGAGAGTTTGTATCTGATTAGACATCTCAGCTGGATCCATGTTTTATGGCTTGTTATTCTGTAATGTCAAAGATACTATGTTGTAGTATGAAATAATTTAGATGAATCACAACTGCTGAGATCATAGGATTTGTAGCAAGGTTTAAACTGGATAATAACATGGATTACTAAAAGAAGTAATGTCAGAATCCGAGTGTAAACTTAGCAATTTGTTATATGGATAAATAGCATTAGATATTTCTATAGCTGTCTCGAGTAAATGAATACTGGAGGAACAACAGAAAAACCGTGTCTATAACCAGAGAAAAAATGAAACAGTGTTAACACAAAAAATAGCTACTATGTCAAAATAGAACTCTGCCACAATATATCAGGAGTTATGAGTAAATATGCGTAGCAGATATTGTATCAAAGGTAGTAGCTTGAAAAAAGGTATGCGGTTACAGACTGTACCTGGAAGGTAAAACAAAGTTTTTAGAAAGTTGAAGAGAAATCTCACAGCTTGAATCGGAGAAGCGATTGCAGCGCTGATGCCGAAGAAGTTGGCGTGTGACGTCACAGCTCCACGATGCAGGGCGGAAGATTCGGCTGAATGGAGTAAGCTGACAGCAACGGCTGGAAAAGTGTCAATCCGGTAACAAGAGATGTATGCTGGTTTCAGCAGGAGGAGTTGGTGAATCCGGAATGGTAGATATTAGGATGAAATCCAAAGAGGTAACAAAATACTAGAGCTCAGTTTGAATCACACTATGGTTAGTGGAAAACAATAACAAGCAAAGTGGAGAGGGGGGAGGAGGCTTAAATAGCATAGCAGGTGAATAGATCAGACAATTAAAGGCATATTCTCAGTAAAAGTAACAGGTTGTTATTAGGCAATATGTAATCGTGACATAAAGTGAAATAAAGCTAATACGAAGATGAAGAGCGATGAAGCAGTACCTGTTTTGAGCTGTGGATGAATGTGAGTGTTTAAGCATTGTGTGAGAAAGTATTATTAACTAACAGAAGTACTGTGAGCTTTGGGTACCATACCTTTTACTGGCATTCCAGGGGTTAATATTAGTATTCTTTTACTTACGTTTACAACCTTGACAGTTCACATAAGCATGTTGCTCTGCTACTACAATACAAGCTACCTTTAAACAAAAATCCCAAATGTTTGTTGAGCTTTTATGGGTGGGAGAGTTGGCTAATGTGCTCAGCAACACTGACACTTTGCACGGGAGCTGCTGAAAGGTCAACCCCAAAGTCTCCTGCTGTCTGTGCCTCCTCCATCCCTGATTATTCAGTCAGCCCCTGTCTGCCGCTACATAACATTTCTTCTACTAGCCTGGCTGCTCTCTGCTTCCCGCCACAATCTCTCTCCATCCCGTGCAATAGCTTTTGAGAGAGAAATGTCTATGTCCTCTTCCTCCCACAAATAATCAGCTGAGGCTGAAAAAAGTAAAAGCTCTACAATGAGAGTTTCTGTGCGCTCAAGTTTTTCCACTAGGTAAGATGTGGGGCTGGCATCTGACAGCCAGTCAGCACTGCAGGGGTTGGGACTTACTAAGACAGAAAAAATGGTGGATCTGTAGCATCTTTTGTGCCCTGCTCGCGACCCAGTAATGTGTCGCAACCCGTAGTTTGAAGAACAATTCTGATATAGTGTTCAGACGAGAGGTGTTAAATACCAGTGAGTGAATAATTTACAGTTTATTTTGACAGTGGATAGTTGATTTTTTTTCATAAACATGTCTCTTGAAAATAATATGTATCTCTGTAAATTAGCATACTAAATCTTCAGTTTCTACTGTTCAGCAGCTATTGTTTTTTAAATTGTGATCATGAGTTGTAGTTAATTTGTAAAATATTATTCTAGGTCAATCTGTGATTACAATTCATCTAAGCTGATATCTAAACACTAAAGAATAAATTAAATGGACATTACACTGCTTGGTATAACTACAGTAGCATGGTGACTACTCACCATGCTAGTGTTTTCCTCCTATGGCTGCAGCTCTCTTCAAAGGTATTCTCTGATTTTAGCCCTTTAAAAGAGCTGTGGAAGTTCTGCATCTTTACACTGGGCGCTGCCATCTTGAAATTTAAAAATTCTTGTACCCTGTGACAGATGCTGTGATGTAATGTACTTACTTTTACAAATGCTGCTGAGGGTGCTCCTGCTGGTCCTCCATTGGTGTCCAGACTGAGCGGTGCACAGCCAGTTGTCCCTCCATGTGCTGCTGTTGGTATCCTCCATATTGGTGCAACATTATTTCTCTTCCCTACAAACTGCAGCAGCACTCCACCTAGTGGCAGCAATGCAATATGGATCTTAGTTTTTGTCTGGTTTCACATTTATGAACCTTTGCTGCCTGTCGTGAACGCTGAACTTTTGACCTTGCTTTTGGAATTTCCTTCTGAACCACGCACTCCTGTGTTGTCTAGTGGTCATGCTAGTTATACTCCGCTACTGGGCTCCTATTCTACATCAATCCTGACAGGTGCACATTTACAGATCAGTGATATTGTTGTCTTCATGACAAGCCATATCATGTTCTTCAGTTTAGTGTGCACAATACACAGTGGGAGCTGTACATTTTTGCAATGGCTGCATTTGTCTATATTATTCCTGAGGGCTTATTTTTTTTTTCTATGTAACTTAAACTTTAAAACCCCCCAGCAAAAATGTAACTCTTCAGCTTTCTATCTTGCAAGCTAAACTAAAGTACAACTATCAAAAAGTCTGCAATGCCACTGACCTGAAAGTGCACTGCTTCTGTCACAGGATAGAACAATACGTGAGTACCAAGATGGTGGCACCCAGCATAAAGATACAGAGCTTTATCAACTGGCTTCGGTAATGGGCTAAAATAACCACTTTTAACAGAGCTGCAGGTACAAGAGGAAGACAATGGTTTGGTGAGAAGTAACCATAATATTGTAGTTGTACTCAGCAGTTTAATGTCCCTTTGAACAAGAGTACGCTGGCCATCAAAGCTGAAGTAAGCATTTACTAGTATACCCTATTGCATAGAAAGGTAGGGTGAAGTTAAAAAGTTAATAACAGAACAAAGTGTTCTTATCTATAAATTGAATTTCAACTCCTTTTCTGAATATTTTAAGTCCAGTTAAAACTCTATATTTAATCAGTGGGGACCAAGCACTGAAACACATCAGACTGATAAGTCATTATAAAGTGCTACACTAATTTTGCTTAAAAGAAATTCATAGAGGAAAGTAATTTAAAATGATAGAGAAAGTAATTGGTTCCAGAGGGGCTACTTTCTCATGGTCCAGTGTAAAGGTATAACGGCATGATATCACCTTGTCATTTTTAGTGTTAGTTTTTGCAATGCACATCAGGTAACATAGAGATTATAGTTTGAATTCCAAATAGTCTGTTTAACTCAGCATCTGGGAAATTAAAGTTGTAAATTTTGATACACAAACAGTAAGTTGTTAAACAGATGCCCTACAAACATTGCTTATATCATCAAACAAATTTCATAAAAATTATGCATGTAGTATAACTTTAATGGAGTCTAAATCAGAAGCTGATGCTAAAATTGGACACATACTATATCTTCAGCCAACATACATAAATACAATATGATGTGTTTTTTTTATTGTATTATTGTTCAGCTGCCTTGGTAAGTGGCATATGCAAACATATTTAGACAATCTATGTATTTCTTAATACAACTACATATACTATATATAACATAGCAGGTAGACTAATAATAATAATAATCCATTGCTGGCTCGCTATCTTTTAAAAAAATAATTTCTATGAATTTATATCAAATATTCTTTTTTTGACCATTCTAACACCTACAGTGCCATTGATATGAGAGTGTGGAAAGAACTAAATCATGGGCAAGATTACATATGCAACGTTGCCCGCAAAAGCCGGTGATGCCGTTTTTTACGTGGTTTTGGTATCACATATACGGCACCGCATATTATTGCGGTGCGTATATTTCACCCGTCGCCCGCAATTTTTACTCCCATAAGCTAACATAGAACCACATCACAAATCGGTATTACATATTCAGCGTAAGGCCTTACGCGGCAATAATGGAGAAATGTTACTCAATTTTCACCTAGCCACACATAGGCAGATGCAGCAAGCCTTATGCTGAAAATGTGAGCACCGTAGCTCCCGTAACAGCCTGAAAATATTAACTAACACCTAACATATGCGCAATATCTATCTCTACCTGTCAACCGCCAACCCCACCCCAATAACAAATAAAGTATATTAACCCCTTAATGACCGCAGCACTTTTCCATTTTCTGTCCGTTTGGGACCAAGGCTATTTTTACATTTTTGCGGTGTTTGTGTTTAGCTGTAATTTTCCTCTTACTCATTTACTGTACCCACACATATTATATACCGTTTTTCTCACCATTAAATGGACTTTCTAAAGATACCATTATTTTCATCATATCTTATAATTTACTATAAAAAACATTATAAAATATGAGGAAAAAATGGAAAAAAACACACTTTTTCTAACTTTGACCCCCAAAATCTGTTACACATCTACAACCACCAAAAAACACCCATGCTAAATAGTTTCTAAATTTTGTCCTGAGTTTAGAAATACCCAATGTTTACAAGTTCTTTGCTTTTTTTGCAAGTTATAGGGCCATAAATACAAGTAGCACTTTGCTATTTCAAAACCACTTTTTTTCAAAATTAGCGCTAGTTACATTGGAACACTAATATCTTTCAGGAATCCCTGAATATCCATTGACATGTATATATTTTTTTTTAGAAGACATCCCAAAGTATTGATCTAGGCCCATTTTGGTATATTTCATGCCACCATTTCACCGCCAAATGCGATCAAATAAAAAAAATTGTTCACTTTTTCACAAATTTTTTCACAAACTTTAGGTTTCTCACTGAAATTATTTACAAACAACTTATGCAATTATAGCATAAATGGTTGTAAATGCTTCTCTGGGATCCCCTTTGTTCAGAAATAGCAGACATATATGGCTTTGGCTTTGCTTTTTGGTAATTAGAAGGCTGCTAAATGCCACTGCGCACAATACGTGTATTATGCCCAGCAGTGAAGGGGTTAATTAGGGAGCATGTAGGGAGCTTCTAGGGTTAATTTTAGCTTTAGTGTAGAGTAGTAGACAACCCCAAGTATTGATCTAGGCCCATTTTGGTATATTTCATGCCACCATTTCACCGCCAAATGCGATCAAATTAAAAAAACGTTAATTTTTTAACAATTTTAGGTTTCTCACTGAAATTATTTACAAACGGCTTGTGCAATTATGGCACAAATGGTTGTAAATGCTTCTCTGGGATGTCCTTTGTTCAGAAATAGCAGACATATATGACTTTGGCGTTGCTTTTTGGTAATTAGAAAGTCGCTAAATGCTGCTGCGCATCACACGTGTATTATGGCTAGCAGTGAAGGGGTTAATTAGGTAGTTTGTAGGGAGCTTGCAGGGTTAATTTTAGCTTTAGTGTAGATATCAGTCTCCCACCTGACACATCCCACCCCCTGATCCCTCCCAAACAGCTCCCTTCCCTCCCCCACCCCACAATTGTCCCCGCCATCTTAAGTACTGGCAGAAAGTCTGCCAGTACTAAAATAAAAGGTTTTTTTTGTTTTTTTTTTAAAAGAAAAAAAAAAAAAAGCATATTTACATATGCTGTGATTAGGATCCCCCCTTAGCCCCCAACCTCCCTGATCCCCCCAAAACAGCTCTCTAAGCCTCCCCCTCTGCCTTATTGGGGGCCATCTTGGGTACTGGCAGCTGTCTGCCAGTACCCAGTTTGCACACAAACAAATGTTTATTTTTTTTTATCTTTTTCTGTAGTGTAGCTTCCCCCCCCACCCCCCCACGGACCAACCCCCACCACATAAATGACACCTAAAGTTTTTTTTTTTACATTCTAGGTCCCACTTTTATTTTGTTTTGGGACACATTTTTCTGTAGTGTAGCGGTTCCCACCCGCTCCCTCCCCGTGCACGCGCCCGCCCCCTCGTGCACGTGCGCGCGCCCTCCCCCGCCCCCGGACTCCCGCGCCCACAATCCCGCCCCCCCTCCACATGACCAGGGCCATCGATGGCCGCCACCCACCTCCCACACCGGCTCCCACCCACCAACGATATCGGCCATCGATGTCCGGTGCAGAGAGGGCCACAGAGTGGCTCTCTCCGCATCGGATGGCTGTAGAAGGTTATTGCAGGATGCCTCCATATCGAGGCATCACTGCAATAACCGGAAAGCAGCTGGAAGCGAGCAGGATCGCTTCCAGCTGCTTTCCACACCGAGGACGTGTAGGGTACGTTCTCAGGCGTTAACTGCCTTTTTTCTGAGGACGTACCCTGCATGTCCTCGGTCATTAAGGGGTTAAAACCCCTAATCCGTCATTAACCCACATTGCAATAAACTCAATAAATGTATAAACCCCTAATCCGCCATTAACCCACATTGCAATAAACCTAATAAATGTATTAACCCCTAATCCGCCATTAACCAACATCGCAATAAACCTAATAAAACTATTAACCCCTAATCCGCCATTAACCCACAATGCAATAAACCTAATAAAACTGTTAACCCCTAATCCACCAAACCCCCACATGCAAATAACTAATTAAAATACTCAGCCCCCTAACCAAACACCCCCTAAATTAACCCCAATTACCTAAATTAAAAAATACTAAATTACAATTAAAATAAAAAAGCTAACATTACTTAAAAATAAAAAAACCCTAAAATGAAATTAATCTAAGATTACAAAAAATAAAAGTCTAACATGACATAAAATAATAAACCAAATGATCAAAAATAAAAAAATGAAATCTAATCCCTATGAAAAAAAGCCCCCCAAAATAAAAACACCCCCTAATCTAATACTAAACTATCAATAGCCCTTAAAAGGGTCTTTTGTAGGGCATTGCCCTAAGTTAAACAGCTCTTTTACCTTAAAAATACTAAGTCCCCCCTCTAACAGTAAAACCGACCACCCAACAAACCCCCCCAAAATAAAAAAAACCTAACAATAAAAAATCCTAAACTACCCATTGCCCCTAAAGGGGCATTTGTATGGGCATTGCCCTTAAAAGGGCATTCAGTTCTTTTACTGCCCTTAAAAGTGCATTCAGCTCTTTTTAAGAGTGCCCAATAAATCAATAATCTAAAAAAAACCAAACCCACAAAAAATAAACACAAAGCCTAAGTCTAACCCCCAAATAGGTTCTCACCGTTCCTGAAGTCCAGCGGAGAAGGTCATGTTCCAGGCGGTGAAGTCTTCTTCAAAGCAGCTGACATCTTCTTCCTAGCGGGGACAACTTCTTTCTTCATCCAGGACCAAGCCGGCGCGGAGCAGAGATGAGCGTGGAGCAGGACCGGTGACCGCAGATCCATGGAGCGTGGAGGATCCTCTTCATATGATTGCGCCGTACACAGAATAGTTAATTCAAGGTACGCATTTAAATATGGCGTCGCTTGAATTCCTATTGCCTGATTTGATTCTTCAAATTTAAATCAGCCAAATGGATGAGAGCTACTGAAATACTATTGGCTGTTCAAACCTATTTGGGGGTTAGACTTAGGCTTTTTTTTATTTTTTGGGGGTTTGTTTTTATTTAGATTAGGGATTTATTGGGTGCTCTTAAAAGAGATGAATGCCATTTTAAGGGCAGTAAAAGAGCTGAATGCCCTTTTAAGAGCAATGCCCATTTAAATGCCCCTTAAGGGGCAATGGGTAGTTTAGTTTTTGTTTTAGTGTTAGGTTTATTTATTTTGGGGGATTTGGTGGGTGGTGGGTTTTACTGTTAGGGAGGGATTTAGAATTTATTTTAAATGCAAAAGAGCTGTTTAACTTAGGCAATGCCCTACAAAAAGCCCTTTTAACCCTTTAGTAACTAGAGTACTTTTCGATTTGTTGACCGTTTGGGACCAGGACTATTTTTACATTTCTGCGGTGTTTGTGTTTAGCTGTAATTTTCCTCTTACTCATTTACTGTACCCACACATATTATATACCGTTTTTCTTGCCATTAAATGGACTTTCTAAAGATATCATCATTTTCATCATATCTTATAATTTACTATAAAAAAATATAAAATATGATGAAAAAATGGAAAAAACACACCTTTTCTAACTTTGACCCCCAAAATCTGTTACACACATCTACAACCACCAAAAACACCCATGCTAAATAGTTTCAAAATGTTGTCCTGAGTCTAAAAATACTCAATGTTTACATGTTCTTTGCTTTTTTGCAAGTTGTAGGGCACTAAGTACAAGTAGCACTTTGCTATTTCCACATTTTTTCCCCTCAAAACTAGCAATAGTTATATTGGAACACTGATATCTGTCAGGAATCCCTGAATAACCCTTGACATGTATAGAGATTTTTTAGTAGACAACCCAAAGTATTGATCTAGGCCCATTTTGGTATATTTCATGCCACCATTTCACCACCAAATGCGATCAAATAAAAAAAATTATTAACTTTTTCACAATTTTAGGGTTCTCACTGAAATTATTTACAGTTAGTGCAATCATGGCAAAGATGATTGTAAATGCTTCTCTAGGATCCCCTTTGTTCAGAAATAGCAAACATATATGGCTTTGGCAATGTTTATATTATGCCCAGCAGTGAATGGGTTAATTAAGTAGCTTGTAGGGAGCTTGTAGGGTTAATTTTAGCTTTAGTGTAGAGATCAGCCTCCCACCTGACACATCCCACCCCCTGATCCCTCCCAAACAGCTCTCTTCCCTCCCCTACCCCACAATTGTTCCTGCCATCTTAAGTACAGGCAGAAAGTTTGCCAGTACTAAAATAAAAGGCTTTTTTTTTAATTTAAAAAATAAATATATATATATATATATATATATATATATATATATATATATATATATATATATATATATATATATATATATATATATACAGGGAGTGCAGAAATATTAGGCAAATGAGTATTTTGACCACATCATCCTCTTTATGCATGTTGTCTTACTCCAAGCTGTATAGGCTCGAAAGCCTACTACCAATTAAGCATATTAGGTGATGTGCATCTCTGTAATGAGAAGGGGTGTGGTCTAATGACATCAACACCCTATATCAGGTGTGCATAATTATTAGGCAACTTCCTTTCCTTTGGCAAAATGGGTCAAAAGAAGGACTTGACAGGCTCAGAAAAGTCAAAAATAGTGAGATATCTTGCAGAGGGATGCAGCACTCTTAAAATTGCAAAGCTTCTGAAGCGTGATCATCGAACAATCAAGCGTTTCATTCAAAATAGTCAACAGGGTCGCAAGAAGCGTGTGGAAAAACCAAGGCGCAAAATAACTGCCCATGAACTGAGAAAAGTCAAGCGTGCAGCTGCCAAGATGCCACTTGCCACCAGTTTGGCCATATTTCAGAGCTGCAACATCACTGGAGTGCCCAAAAGCACAAGGTGTGCAATACTCAGAGACATGGCCAAGGTAAGAAAGGCTGAAAGACGACCACCACTGAACAAGACACACAAGCTGAAACGTCAAGACTGGGCCAAGAAATATCTCAAGACTGATTTTTCTAAGGTTTTATGGACTGATGAAATGAGAGTGAGTCTTGATGGGCCAGATGGATGGGCCCGTGGCTGGATTGGTAAAGGGCAGAGAGCTCCAGTCTGACTCAGACGCCAGCAAGGTGGAGGTGGAGTACTGGTTTGGGCTGGTATCATCAAAGGTGAGCTTGTGGGGCCTTTTCGGGTTGAGGATGGAGTCAAGCTCAACTCCCAGTCCTACTGCCAGTTTCTGGAAGACACCTTCTTCAAGCAGTGGTACAGGAAGAAGTCTGCATCCTTCAAGAAAAACATGATTTTCATGCAGGACAATGCTCCATCACACGCGTCCAAGTACTCCACAGCGTGGCTGGCAAGAAAGGGTATAAAAGAAGAAAATCTAATGACATGGCCTCCTTGTTCACCTGATCTGAACCCCATTGAGAACCTGTGGTCCATCATCAAATGTCAGATTTACAAGGAGGGAAAACAGTACACGTCTCTGAACAGTGTCTGGGAGGCTGTGGTTGCTGCTGCACGCAATGTTGATGGTGAACAGATCAAAACACTGACAGAATCCATGGATGGCAGGCTTTTGAGTGTCCTTGCAAAGAAAGGTGGCTATATTGGTCACTGATTTGTTTTTGTTTTGTTTTTGAATGTCAGAAATGTATATTTGTGAATGTTGAGATGTTATATTGGTTTCACTGGTAAAAATAAATAATTGAAATGGGTATATATTTGTTTTTTGTTAAGTTGCCTAATAATTATGCACAGTAATAGTCACCTGCACACACAGATATCCCCCTAAAATAGCTATAACTAAAAACAAACTAAAAACTACTTCCAAAAATATTCAGCTTTGATATTAATGAGTTTTTTGGGTTCATTGAGAACATAGTTGTTGTTCAATAATAAAATTAATCCTCAAAAATACAGGGAGTGCAGAATTATTAGGCAAGTTGTATTTTTGAGGATTCATTTTATTATTGAACAACAACCATGTTCTCAATGAACCCAAAAAACTCATTAATATCAAAGCTGAATATTTTTGGAAGTAGTTTTTAGTTTGTTTTTAGTTTTAGCTATTTTAGGGGGATATCTGTGTGTGCAGGTGACTATTACTGTGCATAATTATTAGGCAACTTAACAACTTAACAAAAATCGGGCTGCTGCCCGATAGCCCATTGATTCCTATGGGAAGTGTCTGCACCTAACACCCTAACATGTACCCCGAGTCTAAACACCCCTAATCTGCCCCCCCTACACCGCCGCCACCTACATTATACATATTAACCCCTAAACCGCCGCTCCCGGACCCCGCCGCAACTAAATAAAATGTTTAACCCCTAAAACGCTGCTCCCGGACCCCGCCGCTACTAAATAAAATGTTTAACCCCTAAACCGCCGCTCCCGGACCCCGCCGCTCCCTACATTAAAGTTATTAACCCCTATCCTGCCCCCCCTACACCGCCGCCACCTACATTAAAGTTATTAACCCCTATCCTGCCCCCCCTATACCGCCGCCACCTACATTAAAGTTATTAACCCCTATCCTGCCCCCCCTACATCGCCGCCACTATATTAAAGTTATTAACCCCTATCCTGCCCCCCACACTGCCACCACTATATTAAAGTTATTAACCCCTAAACCTAAGTCTAACCCTAACCCTAACACCCCCTAGCTTAAATATTATTTAAATTAATCTAAATAAAATTACTATTATTAACTAAATTATTCCTATTTAAAACTAAATACTTACCTATAAAATAAACCCTAAGATAGCTATAATATAATTAATAATTACATTGTAGCTATTTTAGGATTTATTTTAATTTTACAGGCAACTTTGTATTTATTTTAACTAGGTACAATAGTTATTAAATAGTTATTAACTATTTAATAACTACCTAGCTAAAATAAAGACAAAATTACCTGTAAAATAAAACCTAACCTAAGTTACAATTACACCTAACACTACACTATCATTAAATAAATTACATAAATTAACTACAATTAAATAAACCTAATTACAATTAACTATTGTATCAGCCAATCGGATTGAACTTCAATCCAATTGGCTGATTGCATCAGCCAATACGATTTTTCCTACCTTAATTCCGATTGGCTGATAGAATTCTATCAGCCAATCGGAATTCAAGGGACGCCATCTTGGATGACGTCATTTAAAGGAACCTTCATTCAGTGTTAGGACATCGATGGAAGAAGATGGCTCCGCGTCGGCTGGATTGAAGATGGACCCGCTCTGCTATGGATGGAAGAAGGTAGAAGATGCCGCCTGGATGAAGCCTTCTGCCGGTCTGGATGTCCTCTTCTGCCCGGAGAGGATGAAGACTTCTGCCGGTCTGGAGGTCCACTTGTGCCCGGCTGGGTGAAGATGTCTCAAAGTAGGGTGATCTTCAGGGGGTTAGTGTTAGGTTTTTTTAAGGGGGGTTTGGGTGGGTTTTAGAGTAGGGTTGGGTGTGTGGGTGGTGGGTTTTAATGTTGGGGGGGTTGTATTTCTTTTTTTACAGGTAAAAGAGCTGATTACAATGCCCCGCAAAAGGCCCTTTTAAGGGCTATTTGTAATGTAGGATAGGGTAGGGAATTTTATTATTTTGGGGGGATTTTTTATTTTATTAGGGGGCTTAGATTATGTGTAATTAGTTTAAAATTCTTGTACATTTTTTTATTTTCTGTAATTTAGTGTTTTTTTGTACTTTAGTTAATTTTAGTTAATTGTAATTAGTTTTATTGAATTGTAGTTACTTTATGTAATGTATTTAATGATAGTGTAGTGTTAGGTGTAATTGTAACTTAGGTTAGGTTTTATTTTACAGGTAATTTTGTCTTTATTTTAGCTAGGTAGTTATTAAATAGTTAATAACTATTTAATAACTATTGTACCTAGTTAAAATAAATACAAAGTTGCCTGTAAAATAAAAATAAATCCTAAAATAGCTACAATGTTATTATTAATTATATTGTAGCTATCTTAGGGTTTATTTTATAGGTAAGTATTTAGTTTTAAATAGGAACTATTTAGTTAATAATAGTAATATTTATTTAGATTTATTTTAATTATATTTAAGTTAGGGGGTGTTAGGGTTAGGGTTAGACTTAGGTTTAGGGGTCAATTACTTTATTATAGTGGCGGCGGTGTAGGGGGGCAGGATAGGGGGTAATATGTATAATGTAGGTGGCAGTGGGCTCCGGGAGCGGCGGTTTAGGGGTTAATATATTTATTATAGTTGCGAAGGGGTCCGGGATCGGCAGGATAGGGGTCAATAACTTTATGTAGGTGGCGGCGGTATAGGGGTGGCAGATTAGAGGTTAATATGTATAATGTAGGTGGCGGCAGGGTATAGGGTGGTTTAGGGGTTAATATATTTATTATAGTTGCGGCGGGGTTCGGGAGCGGTGGTTTAAGGGTTAATAACTTTATTTAGGTGCGGGGGGCTCCGGGGGCGGTGGTATAGGGGTACAACAGTATAGTTTAGTGTGGGTGCTTAGTGACAGGCTAGCAAGAAAGCTGCGAATAAGCCGATAAGCAGCGAGATCGATGACTGTTAGTTAACAACAGTCCGCTGCTCATCGCACTGTACTTGGTGCGCGGCTTTTTGACAGCTTTCTTGATAAATTTGGCAAACGTATTCTGGTCCGCGGTGGCGATGTTAGGCGAGTTTAGGCGAGCGTATTGGGGCCGTCGAATGCAGGTAAGTAGACAGCTTGATAAATAGAGGCCATTGTCTCTGTTACTTTTTATTTAGTACTTTGAAATGTGAAATACTTATAACTACCTATGGATTTAGCACAGTTGGTATAACGTCAGGTTAGTGTTAGTTTTTTTTTTAAAGCGAGCTTTATTGAAGTCTATGGGGAGAAGAAGTTAATGTGGTTGTGATATTAGAATTTCTGAAGTTAGCACGTATCGGGGTTTTGCTCGCACATTAACTTTTTACTTTCAACTTGTATCATGCTAAAAGTTTACTTTCAGTGATGTAAGTGTGCTAGCAGAAAAAAACTTTAGAGCGCAACTTGTAATCTGGCCCTTTGTGGTAAACCCCTTTCTAATGGCTATAATATGTGCAAGTAATAGTATAGTAACACAATGCACAAATTAGAGCAATTTTTGCACTTTTATATTTCTTTAAAATGAAAAACATTTTTTTTTAAAACTTAGTTTTATGAATGTATTAAAGCAGATCCCACAGTCAACTCCAATATGTTGACATTTGAAAAGACATACAAGCATCACTCATGTATTCATGCAACATTTTTTTGTTCATATTTTAAATGTTAACATATAGGGGCATATTTATCAAAGTATGAACGGACATGATTCAATGTAACGTATCATGTCCGCTGCACAGCGATAAATGCCGACAGCATATGCTGACGGCATTTATAATTGCACAAGCAGTTCACCAGAACTGCTTGTGCAATACCGCCCCCTGCAGATTTGCGACCAATCGGCCGCTAGAAGAGTGTGTCAATCAACCCGATCGTATTCGATCGGGTTGATTTCTGTCCGCCGCCGCCTCAGAGCAGGCAGACAAGTTATGGAGCAGCGGTCTTTATACCAGTTTTAGGAAACAAGGGGTATCAAGTTCCATTCGGAGCTTGATAATTCGGCCCCTTAAAATCAATATAATGATAGGTAGCTGAAATTTTGTGTCAGTTAACATTACTCTGCTTGCTTCAAATGTACTTAAAGGACCAGTCAACACATTAGATTTGCATAATCACCAAATGCAAGATAACAAGACAATGCAATAGCACTTAGTCTGAACTTCAAATGAGTAGTAGATTTTTTTTATAACAAATTTCAAAGTCATGTTTATTTCCACTCCCCTTGTACCATGTGATAGCAATCAGCCAATCACAAATGCATATACGTATAGTCTGTGAATTCTTGCACATGCTCAGTAGGATCTGGTGACTCAAAAATTGTAAATATAAAAGACTGTGCACATTTTTTTTAATGGAAGTAAATTGGAAAGTTGTTTAAAATGACATGCTGTATCTGAATCATGAACATTTAATTTAACCTGAGTGTCCCTTTAAAATAAAAGAAATTATACAATCCATTTTACGTAAACATAAATAAAAGAATTATAAAATAATAAGATTACATCAACTTTAAAGGGATAGTAAACACCATAAATGTTATTATTTAAAAATATAGATAATCCCTTTATTACCCATTCCCCAGTTTTGCATAACCAACACAGTTATATTAATATACTTTTTACCTCTGTGATTACCTTGTATCTAAGTCTCTACTGACTGCCCCCTTATCTCAACCCTTTTGCCAGACTTACACTTTAGCTAATGAGTGCTGACTCTATGGACATGAGCACAATGTTATCTATATGGCACACATGAACTAACGCCTTCTAGCTGTGATAAACTGTCAAATGCATTCAAAAAGAGGTGGCCTTCAAGGGCTTACAAATTAACATATGAGCCTACCTAGGTTTAGTTTTCAACTAAGAATACCATGAGAACAAAGCAAATTTGATGATAAAAGTAAATTAGAAAGTCATTTAAAATTGCATGCCCTATCTGAATCATGTGAGTTTAATTAGGAATAATCTACATAATTAAATCAAATACAAATTACTATATATAAGCAAAGCCATAAGCTAAATTAACAAATAAATATAGAAATATATAAACTATAACATATTATACATAGTGATTTTAGCATTTTACATAAATGTTAACTAATGTATATTCTCATAAACCTCAGAAAGACATGCAATATATGAATTACATGCAAAGTCTAACTCCACTATGCCTAGTAAAGGTTGGGAAATGCTAGACAAACCCATTTTGCAGCACCATGGGTCTAGACGACAGACATAAATAAATGCAGTCCCTCTTAACCCCTTACTGTAGCAGGACAAGGAGAGATGTAAATGGTATTTTAAAACAAAAAACAGTAGTAATTAGTAGAATGTAATGACCACAGAAAGCAGCCTCCAATCTGTATCCCTAGCTATGTGAAAACCAGTGTAAGCATCAACACATTTTAAGATCTAGAAACTATTACCCAAACTACAGTCCACAGCCGGCAATGGTTTTGGTGTGTGGTCCATATTAATACTTTGTATAAAATAAAAAGCATATGCATTTTTACCTATGTATTTTTTATTTTTATTAAATATGGGTTTATAATACAATTTTATTTTCAAAGTTTATCTAAAGCATAAGTGTGCATATAACATTAGTGACCATATTTACAAGTAAAAAAAAAAGAACCACCGTATTTCGTATTTGTGCTTTCATGTCTAAACTTTTATTTGCTTCAAAGGACAATTTTCGAAATTGTCAGGTACAGCCACCATAAATTCATAGGAATATAGGGTAAAAAATAGTAAGATCTGGCCCAATGTACACAGAGAGGAAGGCAAGAGGATCCTCTACACAAATAATGACGCATTAGATTAAGTTGTGATTAGATCTAGATAATATGAATACGGTTTAAACCATCTATTCCGTCCTCCTTACTGTCTAATACCTTATCTAGTAAATAATACACAACACCACTTGTTTGGAAGAAAGAACCGGTCACGGTTCACGTTTATTAAATAAATGCTTTAACTAGTGCCTAAGCGTTATTCGGATTACCCTTAGGCACTTGATCAACCTATCAACGAAACTTGGCAACAAGTTTGTAATCCTAAACGTTGGCGGCATCCTACCCTAACCTAGCCCCTACTAGCAGATGGTCAAGGCCCCTTTCGATACCTGCAGCGTGACACCCGGCTGTCACGCCCCATGGCACTCAGAGAGAGCTGTGATGTTCAGAGGTCTTCGGTCCAATTGCGAGGGAGAGGACACCTAGGCCGGCGCCTGGCAGGCATAACCCCTCCCTTTTTCAGGACCGTCACTCTTCTCTCCTTGTGCCCGCTCCCCAGGGCATTGACCACCCGCCCGCTGAGGCATATCCAACCAACCTAGTAAGGCACCCCCTGACAGCTGAATCGTACAACCCAACCGCAAGGGTGGATGGCTACATTAAAGGCTCGGTCTTACTGCAGGCTAGCTCAATTAAACCTACCCCCGCGAGCCAACTCACCCTATTCAGCTGCATCGAAGCAGCCATTCTCTTCTTCCAGGGACGGGTGGGCGGGGAAACCTTCTCCTTGAAGTCTGGAAACCGAAAGAGGCTGATCTCACTGCTGCAGGACCCAATAAAGGTAAGAAACAGACACCTCCTCTCCACTTGCAACATTGTAACAACACAATTTAGCATTACTCCAGACTTCAAGTTGGTAAACCCTTAATTTTGTTACAGGCCCACTAGAGGGCCCTCCACTGCCATAAGGTTTAAACCATCTATTCCGTCCTCCTTACTGTCTAATACCTTATCTAGTAAATAAGACACAACACCACTTGTTTGGGAGAAAGAACTGGTCACGGTTCACGTTTATTAAATAAACGCTTTAACTAGTGCCTAAGCGTTATTCTGATTACCCTTAGGCACTTGATCAACCTATCAACGAAACTTGGCAACAAGTTGGTAATCCTAAACGTTCCCTAACCTAGCCCCTACTAGCAGATGGTCAAGGCCCCTTTCGATACCTGCAGCGTGACACCCGGCTGTCATGCCCCATGGCACTCAGAGAGAGCTGTGATGTTCAGAGGTCTTAGGTCCAATTGCGAGGGAGAGGACCCCCAGGCCGGCGCCTGGCAGGCATAACCCCTCCCTTTTTCAGGACCGTCACTCTTCTCTCCTTGTGCCCGCTCCCCAGGGCATTGACCACCCGCCACAAGAGCCAGGCGAACTCTTGCCGCCAAAACAAACCAACAGGAACCCAGTAATGAACATAACTTTATCATAACATAACAACAACACCATAACAATATTAAACAGATTGCAACATCAACCATTTCAGCACATACATTAGCGAATAATCATCAACAATGCTCCCCTGACATCCCTTAGGAACATATCCAGCCCCACGTCCGTGAGGTGGACTCCGTCAGGCCTAAATAGGTCCCTTTTGTCGGCCGTAATACTTTCGTGTCTTATCACGAAACCCCCAAGGCCCGTAACCGCTCTTCCCATCTCCCTGTTCACCTTCTTGCGCACATTATATGCAGCCCTCTGTGTGACAATGTGCCGCCAATGCAGTCGAGCAACTACATTTGACCACTCCAAAGTCACACCCTGCAACCAAGTGTGCAACCAGTGCACGTCCGCTGTCATTCTTTTAATTAAATCCAGCGCGGGCAATGCCCCCAAATCATTTTCACCGAGGTGCAGCACTAAGACGTTAGGCCGCCCCCACATTTTGTGTGCCTCCTGCAAGAGTGCCGGCAAATCGGCCCACAACAATCCCCTGCGCCATAACCACCGAAAGCTTGCCTTGGACGTTGGGAATCCAAGTTGCTGTCCCTCCGGTGATCGCAACGCCCTGAGATGAGCCCAGTGGATGTAAGAATGCCCCACTATCCATACACGAACCGGAGGCACTTTCACATTTACAACACCTGGTAAAACAGAGTACACCACCATGAAAATGCCGTCCCTTCACAACCTGGGTCCCCAAAGAAAAAACCCCCTCCTTGGAAAATATTGACCCCTAACAAGCCCGTGTTCTTAGCAATGCCCTTTAGTTGGCCTAATATAAGTTTTGCACTGGGTTGATTTCCATCTACCCAAGCGCTTAATCTCCGCCGCCGGAGTACCCTTTTGAGCTGCGCTGGTTGCCGCTCCTATTCGAAAGGAATGCAGGGCAATCCTGCTCGGATCCAACCTGGCCTGCTTCGCCGTTTTTGCCAGTACCTGGCGGAATTGAAAAACCGACAGGGCCAAACCGTCCTCATGTATCAGGAGCAGTTGTCCCCCTGCCGGCCTAACCTTAAGGTATTTCTCCACACAAACCACCGGACAGCAATCCTCAAACTCCTGTCGTTCAAGGGGCAACCATGCCCCTGCCCCCTCCTGGTCCGTCTTCGACCTGGGCACAAACAAAAGGAGCCCCCCATCCGTCAGACGGACATGGTCTAACTGTACTCCCCCGCAGCCCTTAGCTTTGGCAGACGCGACAAGCTCCCCCACCCTGAGAGCTCCCGCAAACGCCAACGCAAATGCCGTTCTAAAAAGAAGCTGCTCATATTCAGATTTGCATACCCTTGCAACGCCCTTCGCTAGCGCCCGCAATCTTTCTTGGGTAATGGGTTCTCTTCAATCATTTTGACGGGGGGCCATCCTACCCCACCCCTTCAACACCTTCCTAACTAGGAAGGTTCCGGAGTGATCCACAAAACCAAGCGCCTTATTAAAGAAGGCCAACGCCGATAGTCGACCGCTCGCACCAGCCTTACTGACCCCATCGTTACGCAGCAATGCCAGCCAATCTAGCACCTGAACCCTAGTAGCCCTTTGTACCTGTACACCTCTAAGTTGACAGAAAGCCTCCCAGCTGTTCCAGTGACTCATACGCTGACCATGTCCTTGGCGCCAAAGATGCCTTAACCAAGGCTAGGATGCTCATCCAACCTTCACCAGCTGCCAAAGAGAAGAAGGGCATGTTAACCCCTCCTCTGCCGCCATGGGTGCTGCTGCCCTAAGCTGCTCCCATTTGAATCGAGAGAGTGCATCAGCAATAACGTTCTGCACTCCCGGGACGTGTATATTGCTCTGCAAACATCGTAACACCGGATGATGCAAGTAGCACACAACCATCGGCGATGACGAAGACAGCCTGTTAATGGCGTACACCACACTCAGGTTGTCTGCTTTATTGGCCAATCTATCACCCCAAATCTCCACTGCTACAACTATCGGGAATAATTCCAAAAGCTTCAGGTTTTTGGTATATCCCGCAGCTATCCATGGATCCGCGCTCCATTCTCCATCGAGGTATGCTCCGTACCCGAATCCCCTCGCTGCATCCGTGTACAGATTTATTGCCTTGTTGGGAACTTTCCTACCCCTCCATAGGCACACACTGTTAAAATTCTCAAAGAATTTCTCTCATACCTCCAGGTCCTCCCTGACATCCGCTGTAATGCGTGTCCATTTTGCATGACCGGTAGGGCCCCTCAAAAGGCCCTCCAATCGACGATTAAAAGCCCTTCCCATAGGGATGACCCGTCCTGCAAAATTCAGGAGGCCCAGCAGCGACTGGACCTCTTTGATTGTGACCCTGCTCACATCCCTAAGCCCCCGTACCGCCTCCAACATCCGGATCACCTTATCCATGGGCAGCCTGCATTCCGCTTGCACCGTGTCTATTTCTATGCCCAAAAATGTGAGGCAGGTGCACAGCCCCCTGCGTTTTGTCGTCCGCATGAGGCACGCCAAATCGCGCCATCATATCCTGCATGACTTCCATGAGCTGTTCACACTCCATGGAACCGGCTCTCCCTACCAACAAGAAATCGTCCAAGTAGTGAGCCACCACTCCCCCACCTGACGCCTTGTACACCACCCAATGCAGGAATGAGCTAAAACACTCGAACAGGGAACATGACAATGAGCAGCCCATTGGCAAGCACCTGTCCACATAATATTCCCCTTCAAACTTCATGCCCATTAGTCTGAATGCCGAAGGGTGCAGTGGTAGCAGCCAAAAAGCGACTCAATGTCTAGCTTCGCTAGCAGTGCACCCGGCCCACATGCCCTGACCACGTCCAGCGCACAATCAAATGATTGATAGTGCACAGAACTAAGCATTGGGTCAATGGCATCGTTAACTGACTCCCCTTTTGGGAAAGAAAGGTGATGTATCAACCTGAACTTCCCTTCCTCTTTTTTGGGCACCACACCCAATGGGGAGATCACCAGATCTTCCAACGGGCAGGTGGAGAATGGCCCGGACACCCTGCCCAGCGCCACCTCTTTGGCCAACTTTTCCCTAACTACCTGCGGGAATTCGTAGGCCGTTTTCAAATTCCTGTGCACTGGAGAACCCACAACCTTCCCAGTGAGAGGTATACGGAAACCCCATTCCAACCCTGACCTCAGCAGCTCAGCTGCCCCCCTGTCAGGGTAGTTCGCCAGCCATATCAACATAGCTTGCAACTTAAGTGGAGTTGGTGCTCTTGACTGTAACTCCCGCCTTAGGCATGAGTTTGAACTGTCCCAGGTCCTTTCGCTTTCCACAATCCGCGCCTGGGTGGGGCCCTGCACAGAATTTGCAGATGTGACGAAAGGAGCAGCTGCTCCCCCTATCACACTGCTTCTCCTGGAATTTCCAGCACTCCCTTCCCTTCCTGCCAAGCCGTGCTCCTTGGCGTGGCAGCGCTTGACGTGACGCCACGGGGGAGGGAGAACTGCCCTCCACTCCCAGTTTGGACCACAGATGCATATCTTGTGTCCCAAAGTGCAGCAGAGGGTTACCCACCATCTTCCTCCTAAAGGCCATGTCGTATTCATGCCATGCGCCTTCCTTGAATCTTGTACGGATATCCTCTATGGTATCCTGGTACTTAAAAAGGTTGTGCCCCTGCAACGGCCATCTGTCCACATAGCATACGGCCAGTACTCGGAAGCATTTAAGCCATTCCTCGTACGTCTCTGGCCTACATACTTTCTTTGGGCCTGAGCCATCTGCAGCTCTTTCTTTAGCCCTAAACGCGTCTAGGGAGAGCTTGAAAACGTTAACGTATCTGCCCTCCTGTATCTTTTTAACAACCTTCAATTTTAGATGGCCATACAGCGAGTGGACCAAACAGGGGTAAGTGTCCCCCTGGGCCACCACTTTACGTGGCACCAGGCCCGCTGATGCTATCATGCCTCCTAAAGCTTGCGACCCCTGTACCTCAAGCGTCTGATTCCTAGCGCCTGCCCTGTCTTTCGCTTGAGCCGACGCCATCTTCTTGATCCACTTAAACATCCTGCGCTGACCCTTCCCCACTAACCCGAGGTCCTCCCCGCTATCAGACCCTGACCCACTCGTGGAAGACCCAGTGTCAGAGTGCATAATGTCTGGTGCATGGCACTCACCATCGCCTTGTATTCCTGCTCCTGAAGGAGTTGCTGGTACCGCAGCACTCTGGACTCCGCTGGGCCCTGCCACTGCTAGGGCGCTGCTCGAGCGTGATGCCATCCCTGCTGTTGTGCTTGCTGGAACCTGTTGAGACAAAACAACTTGGGGAGTACTCTGGTCTGCGAGAGGGGCAACAGTTGAAGCACCCTCTCTCACCTCCCCCTGTCTCCCCCCAGCCGACATGCCAAGAACATTAGCCACAGCATTTCTGATAACCACCTCCTGTGCAGCCCCATCCTGGGCGTGAACACTAAACCCAGGCTGGGGCCTCGCAGTATCCACAACACGTAACGCTGCCTCTACAGCTCTCCTGATCATATCCTCATCCACACCACCATGTGACTGCCCACCTCTCGGTGTTTGCCCCCTATCATACTGCATATCATTCAGCACATCACCCTGTCTCACAAATCCCCCAGACCTAAACTGAGTAGATCCCTCATATGCATGCATTATCCCTGCATACACCCACCCCCTGTGTGGTTCATGCATCATTCGTGTCTCCAATCGACCATGTGTCCCCTTAGGCCTACCGGCCACAGAAAATGCATCTGTGCCCGCATACATCTGGCTCATGCCCCCTCTCATGCAAGCTTGGCCAAATGTGTCCCCTCCACCTGTGCGCCATTCTGCTGCACCACTCTCTCTCACATCAGCCGCAGGCCTTTGCCCTTCACTGCATCTATCTTGAGCCAACGCCTGCGCGCTAGTGCTAGGCCACTCTCTAGGCCCTCCAACTGCACACACTGCTCTGCCTGCCACACCTGACGGCCCCATAGTGGGACCGCGATCTGCCGACATGCGCGCATGCGCACTATTAACAGGCATACCCACGTGGGGATCAACTGCGCCACTCGCTCTCCGCCCGGCACCCGGACCATCAGCCATGCCCCTGCCAGGTAAGTATCCCCCATTGCTCCCCGCCTGCCTAACTTTTGCCTCGCTCGCGACTGGAAGTCCCCCCAAGTTACCTGTGGGGCTCCGGTCGTGCGAGGCAGTCCTCTCCCAGTCGCGTCCTCCCTCAAAATGGTGGCCGCAATCTCCCTCCTCCTCAGAACTCTCGGAGGAGGAGATCTCACGGGAACCGCCATTCGAAGGGCCAGACTCCGCTGCGCACTCTGCAATGAAACTGGGCCCTGGGCTTGCTCCCTCACCCCCGGCAGCCCAGGCGACAGCCGTGCCCAGCCCCTGGCCCCCCTGTGGGGAACCATAATTAAAAGACTGGGCTAAGGCCAAGACCACCGCCATGGCCGCCGCCGGCAAGGCCGCAAACTGCCCAACCAGGCTGGCCCCATCCTCCGCTGGGGGTACCGGACCCTGTGATGTCCCTGGGCCACTCTCAGACCCCACCATACAACCCCTCCCAGATGCAGCAACCCTGCCGGTCTGCGGCCCTGGGATGGGGGCTACCCTCTTGTCCACACTAGTCAGGGCCTTACCCCTAGGGCCTGTAACCCCTGATTTTCCCCCTGCCTTCCCCTTTCCTCTATTAAAACTCCTAGCAGGAGGGGATTTTTGGGGAGTGGGGGGTACCAGATCCTCTGACTCAGGCTCCTGTCTTTGCTTTGCAGGTCCCTTCTTCCTTGCAGACATCTCCACCACCTCCCTGTACCACTTGGGAGGCACAGATTTTCTCCTGGATCTCTCCATGCTTCACTTCTAGAGTCTTCAGCCAACTTCAGAAACCTTCTCCTTGAAGTCTGGAAACCAAAAGAGGCTGATCTCACTGCTGTAGGACCATATAAAGGTAAGAAACAGACACCTCCTCTCCACTTGCAACCTTGTAGCAACACAATTTAGCATTACTCCAGACTTCAAGTTGGTAAACCCTTAATTTTGTTACAGGCCCACTAGAGGGCCCTCCACTGCCATAAGATGCGTTCTAGCCTCTATCAGTCATATACCCATGGGACCTGTGATAGGATTCCACTGCCACCCTAGATCAGACCTAATCTAATTAGTGCCCTTTTTTTACATAATTTTACTGGACATTCACACAGTATACCTGACATCCTTATATTATCATTATCTTTATTATTTTTTTATACTGTGGTTTTCTTATGATTATTAGGGCTCTTGTTTAACTGGATTTAATGTTTAAACAACACTCAGGGTTTAGCAATAAGCTTTGCCTTGTTTTTTATTTTTTGCCATATTCAGTAGGTATCATTAATATTCTTTACAAGTACCTCCATTTTTTATTTAGTAATACATTATTATAAATGAAATTATTAGTGTAGATCAGTCTGCTTTTGCTTCCAGGTAAACACATTGTTTCTGCAGCATGCCTGTCAACTGTAAAGCTAGCAGCAGGTAATTATACACAGAGATGTGGGCTATAGCTTACGGCTGTGTATCATTTATGTGGTTGAGAACATTTTTGCAGCACCATGGGCCTAGACAATGAGTTTTCCTTGTTATGCTGAGAATAAAGTTATTTAGCAGTAAGATTTTAAAAAGGGACATCGTGAAATGTTCATGCCCTCCAACAAGTCAAATATGATAGGCAAGGAGAGGCCAACATACACTTTTAAAAGTAGAAAATGAAACTAGTGATTTTACATCCTGTCAAGTTGGCAATTGATTCTGGAGGTCAACAGTTTCTTTTGGGAATCCACAGGAAGCTAAAGTATCCATTAAATGTAAGCAGGCAGAATAAAGTAGAAATGTTTCCCAGCATGGGTGCTAAATGTCTTGCAGATTCAGACACTGTGGGATGGCTTGAAGATTAACCCTTGTTATTGTTATCCATCGTTATAAGCCATACAGAAGATTGATTTCAGATTAACCTCTCAAACAGGATGTAACAAACTTGAAAGGCTCCTGGGACGACATGTCCAATTTGTCTTTGGCATTGTCTTTTGAAGGACATTGGACGAGAGCTAATACTGTGCTACAGTGAAGTCATATGGCCTTTTCTAGCAGAATATATGGTGTTAATCAATTTAGCAAAACCTATAATACACCGGGGTCTAACTAACAGTAAATAAATTATGTGATATTGCATCTTTTATAAAACTGCATACAAAAACAAATTATTTAGCTGAACATTCTTGTTGGGTTACCTTCCCACTTAAAATAAAACAAAACATACTTTACCCTAAGTTGTATATTCAATAATATAAATAAAATCCAGAATGTTATACAAGAGGTGTCTAACCTAAGGCCCTGGGGCCACAGTTTGGCCCTCCAGGACTTTTAGGGTAGCCAACTTCCTATTCTACACGTCTGTTCTCTGAAAATGATTCATTTTTATTTTCTCTGTGTTGACCCAATATATATTGTGACTGTATATATTTTTTATTTTTTTTTAACAATTTTTATTGAAGTTTCAGAGACAAGTAAAATGCAGGAATTGCCCAATAATAATATTAACAACAAGATATAACACTCAATATTATTACACAGAAGTTATCCATTCAGCTAAAAGAAAGGTTGTAAAGCTAGGCATAAAATTGATACGTTAATGTTGGAATTCTCAGTTATATCCATAACAATGCTAATACTTAAAGACCCACCATAACGAATGGAAACATATGTCATGTCGAGTGAGGTATCAAATAAAGGTTTGGGCTAACTGAGCAAGAACTTAGTTTTCATTTTTAGTAATTGGAACATGAACTCCACTCCTGTTATAGTAAATACATTCTGATGTCCTATAAAGACTGTCTCAATGTGGAGAATTGGCTTTTATAGTGACCACAGGTGTGTCACAGAGAGTGGAGAAGGAAAGGTGTTGCAGTGGGCAAAAGCCACTTGAAATATGGGGAATATGGGGGGGGAGTAGAGTGAGAAAAGGAGGGCGGAGCCAACCCCGTTCGGGTTATATGGTGAGCTTTCTTAAATAATTGTGTAGGTTATAGGTACAAGCGGGGCAACAACTAAAATAAGGTGTCAAGGGGGGTGCTTTGTTTGGTATTCGTAAAACTATTCTTCTCAGGGCTGGTTCCACAATGAAAACTGGTTATGTGTAAATATAGGTGGACCTATCAGGTTCCCTTAATGGAGACAAAGGGGGCTGCTAGGTGAGGGGAGATATATTGAGATAGCTAGCAGCCCTAGATTAGAGCTATGTAAAAGGTATCCTGTCAGCAGGGTCATATACCACTAGGTAGTGGCTATAATGGTGTAAGGACGTAATATGAAACGTGCACTAGTGCCATAGTCATCTATAATTACTGTATCCACTAGAGTTGGTTACTCATAGATTATAAGAGCTTAAGATAAACTAACCAAACTTCAAAGGTATATCTAAATACGTAATATCAACCAGTATTTTTATTCTAAATGCCCACAAAACATAAACTAACAGGAACATCACGTAAACCTCCCTGACTAATAACTTCTATATATCCGGTTAGTTATAGCTCAGGTAACTATAGGTGGGTATGACAAAAAGGGCATGATCTGTTATGTAATTCTAAGCATACCAGTTTAGAGACATAGTGCAAAACTAAATGAAAAAAAACATAAGGGAATGAGCGTGTATAGAACTCAGACATTGAAATCAAACATTCACAAACTTGGTAAACAAGTGAGTTATCATTGTAAAACCCTTATACAGAGGTATTGTTAGGTGGCTGTACAAACTAGCATATGGTAGTAATAGGATATCATTGTTAAGCCTTTGGACCTAAATAAGTAATCTTAAATCAGTACTGCGAAGGGGAAGACATAAATTGATTCATGTGGATGATTAGTCCCAATGGTAACAGCACATCAAGCTCTAATATGTTGAGTGAAAAGCAGAGATTCTAAACTGATGTGAAATAAAATGCAAGACATAATAGAAACCAACTGCATAACATTGAACATACTATTGAAATTTGTGAAGTGAGAGCTTGTTTACAGTATTTGTAAGAGCCCGGGCATATGATAGAGAATTGTACTATCAGATACACATTAGGACCAATTCAGATTGCTGGGATATAAATAGAGTTTTACATGCTTCGAGCCCAGTGAATACATAGAGCACAACATAATGTAGTCAACATGTATGTATATATATATATATATAAGTAAACAAGTACACACTTTGTGCTCATGTAATCTAATTAAATATGTCCGTTTATAAAAGGTGGTAATTATTGTGGTGGGGGAGACATCTTTGTAACGGGGTAAACAATTGTCAAAGTGACTAACATATAACAAATTACACAACTAGTATTGTTAACTCCCAAGCTAAATAACACATGAATCTATGGTACGCTTTTTAAGTCTATCAATAGGAACACAAAATTAGGCAGTACATCAAAAACTAACACATAGGCATGTATTATAACACACAAAAACAACAGGGTGCAGCTAACTAACATGTAAGCATGTCTAATACGTTTGATTATTGTCAGAGGTGATTGGGGGTATATGTTTTTTTTTTTTTTTTTTTTTTAGCCTATTCCTATGACCGGTAGTCCAAAAAGGGCTGCCTTTGGAAGAGATAGGGCTTTTAGCATCAAGAGCCATGGTATAATGAGGAGTGGGTTTGGGGTGCTATGAGATAAGTCAAGGAAGCCCATTGTGTTGAGGGGTCTAAGTGTGGATCCTAACTTCTTCATGCGGCTCCAGGGAATCTCCAAAGCGTTAGCTCCACAGGAAATAGAGATGTGAGTGACCCCGATGTTATTTGTGGCAAACCTGTCTCCCTCTAGAACCGCTCCGACTGGCCGCCACGAGGCAGGAGCCGAGGAAGCAGCTGTACGATTGAAAGTACTATCTGGGGGGGGGCGGAGCCAACAGCCGAGGCAAGCAGAAGCATATTCACTGAGCTCCTAGGCCTTGATTTATAAATTGTTGATTTTCTATAAATTCCTAAACTATTCTCATAGGTGGTCTACCACTATCTACTTTATAATTCAAGGGGTTCTGTCCTGAGAAGAAATATGCAGCGATACCGAGGTCTAATTACTCATACAGGAGAGAGCCGTTTCTCTGGGAGAAGCGATTTCAGTAGGCCTCCCGCTACTATTACTAGCTCAATGTCCTATGGGACACATCTTGAAAATTCTCTCCAGAAGGAGGAAGATCCTGGCACATTACTAGCCTTGTTGCAAGATTTTGAAAGACAGATGACGGACTGTTTTGCTGATCTATCAGACTCCTTAAAGGCATCATCGCAGTGTGCGACCATTAACGCACTAACTGACAAAGGCTCTGGAGATATGCAGCTAAGCACACCTTTAGACTGTCTGCAGATGAAGCTGCAACAACAACCCTCGCTGTGCTTCATAGCTAGCCATGACACGGATGTCTCATCACAAAGCCGCAGCGACCTGATACTTATAGACCGCACAGCCATAGAAATTTGCATCGCAGCTTCGCCGGAGCAGACTCTGCAGAAAGCAGAGCCCCTTTGGCTGCCTGGTCCCAAACTTCTCCCCACGGTGGAAGAGACACACCGCTTGTTTCCTGACAGAGGTGGGCTGTCTGCTTGGTCCGGGGGAGAAATGGATCTTCCGCCCCTGTCACAACCATGGGGCCAGTCGTGGAAGTCTCAAGCCCTCTTGTTGCAGAGTCCAGTTTATGGAGACGTGAAACAGAGGCCTGATCGTGTCCAAGGCGGTATGGACGTAATAACCCTGCATCGTAAGCCAGCTGTCACAAGCGTCTCTTACCTCATGGGGGAAGCTCCAACCTTTTTGCCAAGAGACACAATGTGGTATGTTAGACCGGGTGTCCTCCCTAGCCCTGCGGGCTACACAACGCTTAATTTCAACAAGGAGCTTAAACCTGCGCATTGGAGCACGCAAATTAGATGTGGAGTGGGCTAGCTGAACTTTCCCCTCGCTGGTCTCCTGAGGACAGTTCGCTTTTTCTCAGTTCTTTTACCCATAGGACCTTATCTGTTTGAGTACTAATATAGGTTGCTAGTCAGCTCTATTGGGCATTAAACAGCTCCCCCCTAAACTGTCTTATATGTGTCAGCATCAGGATGCTAACTACACTTTTTACCCCATATGTCACTATGAGCTTAAAGCTACACATAGATTCCACGCAATCAGTCAAGTTACATCCATGATACATGTCCCATCCATATAATTCTTACCCACATTTTCCATTACTTATTAAAATGATGTCATATAGTTCTTACTGTACTCCTCAATAGTTAGACATACCCTTAGGTTCTTTTTGTCTATGCACGAGAGATATAGCATACAGTGTACATTTCAGTGAAATGCTCTTTACCTTATACCTTGCTTATACTGCCTCCTCTTAGGTTACATAACCATATGTAGTGTGAGTTAGTGCCTACTATACGTAGCTGTAGATTACTGGTAGTCAGGACTCATAAATAAGGAGGCTCTAAAGTTATGCCCTCTAGAAAAGATTGGGCATCAGAATGTACTATTACGCTTTGATCTCAGCTTTTTCTGCATAGTTTCATATTTTAGTATTCTCATAATATGTAAACCACACTTAAGCTATAATAATGTTATTAACAAGTTTTACTATATCATATTCTGTGTGTTATACTCTGCAATAGCCTATCACTACTTGTTATCTTAGCATATTCGTGTATGTTTTTGAGGCCTTTTATATCCAAATTCAAAGGAGTAGTTAAATATGTTCTTGCCCATTCATGAGCATAGCTGCTTTGCCCTCACTAACTTATCTCTAGTGTCACATAGATATCATCTGGAGAGTCTGTTGCACTAGGAGAGATTTAGTTCCCTCTCTCAGTAATTTTTCTTACTGCCTAGTAAATTTGGTACATATATTAAAACTATTAACATACAGTTCAATAAGTTGGGACATCTTAAGGGGAGTTATTTCTACTGCCAGCAACATACTAGTTCATAAATTAATAACAGCAACTGGGTAACCAGTTCAAAACCTGTTCTATATTGTGTCCAATAGTTATTGCTGTTTATATTGGTGTATGTGACTTTTTTTTGCCTAAATGTTGTGTTATATTTATATTATTTGTTACTGGCTATCATTATCTGTGACTGTATGACTGTCATCCCTAATTTATCTATGCTCCTGCTTACATTACTAGCACATAATAGTTGTCTTGGTTGAGCCTCTCTCCTCCCTTTCCCGCTGGTACTTAATGCCTGCGGGTCATATCCCTTCTCCTTTTTCCCGCATCGCCTATAGGTGGCACTCCCCTAGGAGAGGGGCTCACCCAGAGGATCCCCAGGTCCCCCAGATTCCAACTATTCTAACGTCCCTCCTCCACTTGATAATATATTATATGTTTTCAGGCTCCCTCTATAGGAGTACAAGGGTTTAGATGAGTGTGATTTTGTTTATATTAAGTAATAATACTCTAGTCCCACCTAAATTTTGCTCCTGGTGAAGACATACTAACTGGCTCCGCCCTCCACCTCCCCCCCCCACCCCCCACCCCTATTATATTTTGAGCGGCTCTTGCCCGCTGCATCCCCCTTCCCCATATAACTATAGAGTTACCTCCTCCCTAGTCTTACCCTTATCTGAATAGATACCTTATTTCTCTTTGTATATAGCTAGGAGAGGACCATTTTTGCTTATATTACATTTGTTATACTCTAAAACAAAACTGAAGTCTCTTTATGTGATAGCCCACATTCTATGGAAATGTTTGAGATACTAGAATACATTGTCTCCTAATTATGCTCTGTATACATTGTTTTGTGAATGTTTTGAGACATACCCTATACTCTGTATTGGTTTATGACTTCAATAAAAAAATATTAAAAAAAAAAAAAAAAAGAAAGTACTATCTGGGAAGTTCTCTGGGGTCGGGGGGGAAACAATCTGAGGATCCGTCCAAACAGGCCACCTAAGTGACTGATGTAGATCTCCACTGGTCTCATCTGCTGTACTGTCAAGGAGGTGGAGGTGTTGCATGCTGTCCTCTTCTTGCGGTAAGTAAGCAGCTGTGCTGAGATCCCCTCCTGGGCCATCAATCAAAGCCTCCTGATCAAGAGAGAGGCACCAGAGGAGAGAGTGAAACTGAGCGTCCATGCGGAGTGCTAATGCAGTAAATGCGTCAATGACTCTGCAATCCATTTTCTCTGCTGACCACTGCCCCCAAGAGATACGTGTTAGAAGGTAGTCTAGGGTCTGGGTTCTGATGGGTCCTAGTGTTGAGGTTTTCCAATGGTGGCAGTGGAAGTGGCTGGCCCTTCACTCTCGGATGGATCGTAAGATCTGTGACGTCACTGTTTCAATGGCTGTTTCATATCTCTTTATAAAGCTGCTCTTAGTGAACGCCACAAAAGCTGGGTCATGAGGTGTTTGGCCAGTCCGTCCACAGCACTCTGTAGTGTACTCACTCTCTCAGTATACAGTAGGGAGGTAAGAGGTGATCCACATGTTGTCGAGGTCTCGGTATAACAGCTTAGCTCCACTTCCCCATTTATTGTAGATATGCGTCTTGGTGATGCTCTAAAAGTGTTTAATGAAGCTTAAATTGAAGTTGCTAGCCAAAACACTAAATTTAAGGTCATTTGGGGCACTTTGTTATGAAATTATAGCAGGAGCTCTCTAAACCTGCGTCTGCTTGGTTCCACAGTTGGCTCCGCCCCCCTCGTGACTGTATATATTTTTAATCAATATTATTATTATTATTATAAATCACAAAAATCATAATGGTGTTGTTATTAGTGTTATTATTATTGTAAAATTATTATTATTTATTCTTCTACTACTTTTAAAACCATTGTAGTATTTATATTTTTTCTATATTAAAAAATCAATATGTATTTCAACTACAAAATAATCTATTATGCAAAAACTTAAATTGCAATCTCCTATGTGACATTCTAGTGAATGAACATAGAAAAGAGTTAAAAAATTGATTACACATTGTTTTGATTTTGAAATAAAACATATTACAAACTAACTGAAAAGGAATATAGGTAACCTATGGAATTAATGAGAATACTCATAATTATTCCTATTGAACTTTCCATGTTATGTTTAAAGAGATGGACAAAATAACGGACCACCTTTACAAATCTATGGACCTCCATAAATATTACATCTCATATATGCAGAGCTAGGCCCAAAGTACCTTTGGTATAATACGTACTATTATTTCAAGTAGGTCAATTGATAAACCTACCAAAGGGATCAAGGAGGTAAGGATGCTTCTTGGCCCAGAGCTACAAGGTGACTTGTCTGACCAAACACATTTCTACATCACTGCTAGTGACTAAGTGGCCATTGTGTGTGCTTAACAATATTCCATGATATTCCTTTGTCAGTTTAATCCAGTGAGGACATTTGAATTGTATGACATTAAACAATATTTTTAAGCATTAGACAAATTAAGGTAATCTAAAACAGATATCTATCGGCTAGATTTAGAGTTCTGCGGCCAAAGGGGTGTGTTAGCTACGCATGCTTTTTTCTCCCGCACCTTTTAAATACCGCTGGTATTTAGAGTTCACAGAAGGGCTGCGTTAGGCTCCAAAAAGGGAGCGTAGAGCAAAATTTACCGCCACTGCAACTCTCGATACCAGCAGTGCTTACAGATGCGGCCAGCTTCAAAAACGTGCTCGTGCACGATTCCCCCATAGGACACAATGGGGCTGTTTGAGCTGAAAAAAAACCTAACACCTGCAAAAAAGCAGCGTTCAGCTCCTAACGCAGCTACATTGTTTTCTATGGGGAAACACTTCCTAAGTCTGCACCTAACACCCTAACATGAACCCCGAGTCTAAACACCCCTAACCTTACACTTATTAACCCCTAATCTGCCGCTCCCGCTATCGCTGACCCCTGCATATTATTATTAACCCCTAATCTGCCGCTCCATACACCGCCGCCAGCTATGTTATCCCTATGTACCCCTAATCTGCTGCCCCTAACATCGCCGACCACTATGTTATATTTATTAACCCCTAATCTGCCGCCCCCGCTATCGCTGACCCCTGCATATTATTATTAACCCCTAATCTGCCGCTCCGTACACCGCCGCAACATACATTATAGTTATGTAACCCTAATCTGCTGCCCCTAACACCGCCGACCCCTATATTATATTTATTAACCCCTAATCTGCCCCCACAACGTCGCCGCCAGCTACCTACAATAATTAACCCCTAATCTGCCGACCGGAGCTCACCGCTACTATAATAAATGTATTAACCCCTAAAGCTAAGTCTAACCCTAACACTAACACCCCCCTAAGTTAAATATAATTTAAATCTAACAAAATAAATTAACTCTTATTAAATAAATTATTCCTATTTAAAGCTAAATACTTACCTGTAAAATAAATCCTAATATAGCTACAATATAAATTATAATTATATTGTAGCTATTTTAGGATTAATATTTATTTTACAGGCAACTTTGTATTTATTTTAACCAGGTACAATAGCTATTAAATAGTTAATAACTATTTAATAGTTACCTAATTAAAATAATTACAAAATTACCTGTAAAATAAATCCTAACCTAAGTTACAATTAAACCTAACACTACACTATCAATAAATTAATTAAATACAATACCTACAAATAACTACAATGAAATAAACTAACTAAAGTACAAAAAATAAAAAAGAACTAAGTTACAAAAAATAAAAAAATATTTACAAACATTAGAAAAATATTACAACAATTTTAAACTAATTACACCTACTCTAAGCCCCCTAATAAAATAGCAAAGACCCCCAAAAATAAAAAAATGCCCTACCCTATTCTAAATTAAAAAAGTTCAAAGCTCTTTTACATTACCAGCCCTGAAAAGGGCCATTTGCGGGGCATGCCCCAAATAATTCAGCTCTTTTGCCTGTAAAAAAAAAACATACAATACCCCCCCAACATTACAACCCACCACCCACATACCCCTAATCTAACCCAAACCCCCCTTAAATAAACCTAACACTAAGCCCCTGAAGATCTTCCTACCTTATCTTCACCATGCCAGGTTCACCGATCGCTCCAGGCTCCGAAATCTTCATCCAAGCCCAAGCGGGGGCTGGATATCCATAATCCGGCTGAAATCTTCTATCAAGCGGCGGCTGAAGAGGTCCAGAAGAGGCTCCAAAGTCTTCATCCTATCCGGGAAGAAGAGGAGATCTGGACCGGAAACCATCTTGATCCAAGCGGCATCTTCTATCTTCATCCGATGACGAACGGCTCCAGCTTGAAGACCTCCAGCGCGGATCAATCTTCTTCTTCTGACGTCCAACTGAAGAATGAAGGTTCCTTTAAGGGACGTCATCCAAGATGGCGTCCCTCGAATTCCGATTGGCTGATAGGATTCTATCAGCCAATTGGAATTAAGGTAGGAAAATTCTGATTGGCTGATGGAATCAGCCAATCAGAATCAAGTTCAATCTGATTGGCTGATCCAATCAGCCAATCAGATTGAGCTCGCATTCTATTGGCTGTTCCGATCAGCCAATAGAATGCGAGCTCAATCTGATTGGCTGATTGGATCAGCCAATCGGATTGAACTTGAATCTGATTGGCTGATTCCATCAGCCAATCAGAATATTCCTACCTTAATTCCGATTGGCTGATAGAATCCTATCAGCCAATCGGAATTCGAGGGACGCCATCTTGGATGACGTCATTTAAAGGAACCGTCATTCAGCGAGTAGGCGTCAGTTGAAGAGGATGGATCCGCGTCGGTTGGGAAGAAGATGGCTCCGCTCCGCTCCGGAAGAAAGAAGATTGAAGATGCCGCTTGATAGAAGACTTCATCCCGATGATGGACTTCCGACTTCAGCCGATGATGGAGTTCTTCAGCCGCCGCTTGGATCAAGACTTTGGACCCTCTTCTGGATCGATCGGTGAACCTGTCATGGTGAAGATAAGGTAGGAAGATCTTCAGGGTCTTAGTGTTAGGTTTATTTAAGGGGGGTTTGGGTTAGATTAGGGGTATGTGGGTGGTGGGTTGTAATGTTGGGGGGGGGGTATTGTATGTTTTTTTTTTTACAGGCAAAAGAGCTGAATTCTTTGGGGCATGCCCCGCAAAGGGCCCTTTTTAGGGATGGTAAGATAAAAGAGCTTTTCTATTTTAATTCTAGAATAGAGTAGGGCATTTTTTTTATTTTGGGGGTCTTTGTTATTTTATTAGGGGGCTTAGAGTAGGTGTAATTAGTTTAAAATTGTTGTAATATTTTTCTAATGTTTGTAAATATTTTTTTATTTTTTGTAATTTAGTTCTTTTTTATTTTTTGTACTTTAGTTAGTTTATTTCATTGTATTTATTTGTAGGTATTGTATTTAATTAATTTATTGATAGTGTAGTGTTAGGTTTAATTGTAGATAATTGTAGGTATTTTATTTAATTTATTTATTGATAGTGTAGTTTTAGATTTAATTGTAACTTAGGTTTGGATTTATTTTACAGGTAATTTTGTAATTATTTTAACTAGGTAACTATTAAATAGTTATTAACTATTTAATAGCTATTGTACCTGGTTAAAATAAATACAAAGTTGCCTGTAAAATAAATATTAATCCAAAAATAGCTACAATATAATTATAATTTATATTGTAGCTATATTAGGGTTTATTTTACAAGTAAGTATTTAGATTTAAATAGGAATAATTTATTTAATAAGAGTTAATTTATTTTGTTAGATAAAAATTATATTTAACTTAGGGGGGTGTTAGTGTTAGGGTTAGACTTAGCTTTAGGGGTTAAAAAATTTAGTAGAGTAGCAGTGAGCTCCAGTCGGCAGATTAGGGGTTAATACTTGAAGTTAGGTGTTGGCGATGTTAGGGAGAGCAGATTAGGGGTTAATACTATTTATTATAGGGTTATTGAGGAGGGAGTGAGGCGGATTAGGGGTTAATACATTTATTATAGTAGCGGTGAGCTCCGGTCGGCAGATTAGGGGTTAATTATTGTAGGTAGGTGGAGGCGACGTTGGGGGGTTAATAAATATAATATAGGTGGCCGCGGTGTACGGAGCGGCAGATTAGGGGTTAAAATTTTTTAATATAGTGGCGGCGATGTGGGGGGACCTCAGTTTAGGGGTACATAGGTAGTTTATGGGTATTAGTGTACTTTAGAGCACAGTAGTTAAGAGCTTTATAAACCGGCGTTAGCCCAGAAAGCTCTTAACTACTGACTTTTTTCTGCGGCTGGAGTTTTGTCGTTAGATTTCTAACGCTCACTTCAGCCACGATTCTAAATACCGGCGTTAGAAAGATCCCATTGAAAAGATAGGATACGCTAATGGCGTAGGAGGATCTGCGGTATGGAAAAGTTGCGGCTGCAAAGTGAGCATTAGACCCTTTCCTGACTGACTCCAAATACCAGCGGGCGGTAAAAACCAGCGTTAGGACCCTCTAATGCTGGTTTTGACGGCTACCGCCCAACTCTAAATCTAGGCCTAAGTTTCTGATATGACTGGAATGTTTTGAAAGTATTGCAAATAACTATGGCCTGTATTTTTTTTCCAACAAATGTGACAATCTTAACTGAGGGTGAAAATAAAAAGTTGAAGGATGAGGAAGGTTATTGAGGAATCGTTATTCTCCATGGGTCCTCAATGAAAAATTATGTTATTCCTAAAACACTGCGCACAGGCCTACTCCTTTGCAACTAATGATATCCACAAGAGACATTTAAAATGATTTATTCCTACACAACAAAATAAGCCTAAACAACTTATTTAAAGACTTATAGAAAAAAAATCCTATTTATTTGAACCCTCAATCAGCTTATTCCTGCTCTGAAATGAATCAATTTTTGTGAATTGCAGGAACACATAAAAATGTACTTACAAAAGGTAGAGGAATATGTAATACATTACAACCTTGTTTCTATAGAAGACATTCTCCACTCTGAATTATAAGAATTTGGTACCCTAGAATTCAATGTGAAGGACTTCTGGGATGTGGCTGCTGACTGGTTGTTGCACAAATATGATTCCTGTTATTGGCTCGCACAATGTTTTTAGCTAGCTCCCAGTAGTACATTGATGCTCCTCCAGCAAATGATAACAAGATAATTCAATTAATTTGATAATGAAATTACATTAATAAGTTGTTTAACATTGCATGCTCTAGAGTCTATTTGATTCATGAAATAAACATTTTGGGTTTCATGTACCTTTGAGAGGCCTTTCAGACTGGCACTGGACTGCAAAACAATGCACATTTTACTAACAAAATGACAGCATCTTTTTTTAAACATTTATTTTGTATGCAAATTTGTTTTGCAATACAGTGCTTAGTTTTATATACAAAATTCCATTAATGCTAAAATGTCTACTCACTGGTGTGATAACATTTATTAATAAAACTATTTAAATACTTCTTTGCTCTATTCAAGTGAATGCACCATCCTCCTTCCAATTTTTATTTTTACGTAACGTACAATTACCCACAAATGTAGTACTATTATGCATTTCTTCATCAACAGGATCTTCTGATGTGCATAGGATTGAAATGTGCTTCCTTTTATAATCACCCGAATTATTGATGTTTCCATTTAAAGCAGACAGGATATTGAAGCTAAATGGGATCAGTTGTCTTCACAGTAATAAAACTAGGAAAACAAACTCCCTATGTTGATTACTTTTTACCACAAAATTGCACACCTCTAACATTGCACCAGCCAAACTATAATTCCCCTCAAAAATATGTTCATTTTCTTTCATAACATTGCAGGCTTTTTTATATTGATGTCTATGCTTTGTATAATACTTAGCCAATGTTGTTTGTAATATATTTATCAAATGTCTGTTTTTTTAATAAGATGGTACAATTAACCTCTTGATAGCCCATCAATGCTTTTATCTGCATATGCCCCATGATTTTACTTTTCTACTGAACTGATATTCTGATTACTTGCAGCTATTATACGTTGGTTAATGCATTTTACTTTGGGTAGGCTTTCAACAAATGCTTTCCAAATTAATAAAGCATGTTATTTTTTTTTTTTTGCATCCACTACCTCCAATTTTGAATTCAAGAAAGTTTCCAGTTCATATCTAAATATACGGAATTTAAAGTTATATTTATTGACATTTTAATATTTGGGGAAACATTCCATATTTCAGGAACAGGAACTTAGTCATAAAATGAAAACGACAGATGACATCAGATGTTTAGAGAATGTAAAATAATTTTGGTATCCAATGATTGGGTACTCCTCCTAGTTCCAACCCTTGTAAAGGTTGGCTTAGAATAGATACATTTAACTAGCATCACTGGTCTTCCACACCTTTGAAGAATATTGGTCTTCCACAACTTTAAAGAAAATGAGATTTGTCAAAACTTATGACAAAGTAAAATAATTTTATAAAACTCATGTTTAAACATAACCTAAGCAAAAAATTGAACCTGTGCCCAAATAAATAAAATGTATACGTTTACACAGAAGCAGTAGGCTGCTTGAGATGGCTTAAAGGGACATGAAACAAAATTTTTTGCTAAAAAGCATATCTAGATAGGCTCAGTAGCTGCTTATTGGCTGTTGCACATAGATGTCTCGTGTGATTGGCTCACTCATGTACATTGCTATTTCTTCAACAAAGGATATCTAATGAATGAAGCAAATGACATAATATAAGTAAACTGGAATGTTGTTTAAAATTGTATTCTCTACTTGAATCATGAAAAAAAAGTTTGGGTTTAGTGTCCCTTTAAGCTAGAACACACATCTTAATTATCATAGCTGCATCCCATTTGTAGAAAACAAATTGGTAGCAACACATCAATTGTAACACAACACATTTTACAAAGCAATGCAAAGGCCAGAACATCACAGTATCGGCTAGAATTTGATTACCTCTAAGTTTATTAAAAAACATCACAAGTTTGCACCACTGCTTACTTTTCCAGATCACTGAAGCACAAATTTCAGTTGTCTTTAAGGCAAACATTGTTTTTATGTTACTAAACTAAACCTTTTCTGAACCTAAGGCTTGTAGAAAACTACCATTTGCAGTAGGATACCTTCAAAGTTTCTTGAGTAGTTTTAAAAGTGCTGCAATCAAAGCTGCTCAGAGACCACTTATCATGATTCTCCAGGCAAATTACTGGAGTGAAGACAACTATGCTAGAAAGATTCCTACTACCTAGGAAATGCTTATTTAATCATGCTTACGAAAACATTCTTGTGCCTGGTCAACAAAATTTAAAACGCTTTAGAATTCTCTTGAATACTTTGAATTCACAGACGCAATAGAAAAGGAGAAACGACTATGGGTTAATATCCAATTGTATACAACAGTGATGGCCAACCTATAACACATGGGGGCTGCAGATCTATGTTTTAGAAACCTTAAAGGGACATGAAACACACATTTTTTTGTTTCATGATTTAGAAAGAACATGCAATTTTAAACAACTTTCTAAATTACTTCTATTATCTAATTTGCTTCATTTTCTTGATATCCTTTGCTTAAAAGCATAGCTAGATAGGCTTAGTAGCTTTTGATTGGTGGCTGCACGTAGATGCCTCGTGTGATTGGTTCACTCATGTGCATCACTATTTTTTCAACAAAGGATATCTAAAGAATGAAGCAAATTAGATAATAGAAGTAAATTGGAATGTTGTTTAAAATTGTATTCTCTACCTGGAGCATAAAATAAAAAAATTGGATTTAGTGTCCCTTTAAGAGCCGCTTATAAAATGTATTGCTATTAAAATATTTACTAAAAATGTCCAGTGGCACATGGCAAGATTTAAGCAAGGCTGCAGGGTATCCTGTATCTGCTGTTCTTCTCTCCAAAGGGCATTTTTTTATTGTGGCCACCCAAAGCACAAAAAACTATGGCACACATTTGTAATTCTGCTTTTGCCCTGGGGGCCTCAGAACTCAAAAAGTAGTACAGAGGGCCACATGTGGTCTACACCCTTAAACAAGCTTCGGTTTAATATTGATTATTAGAAATATATTACATTCACATGCTAGGACTGAATACAAGGATATAATATTTGTATAGATAATTAGATAGAATTAAAAAACTATTTTTGTTTATGTCATCTGAATTTTTGGGTTCCATTTTTATGGAATTTCAGTTTATTAGACATTTGGTAGTTTGAATTAGCGATCATAAATAAATATGCTGATGAATGTTCAAGATTCATAGTATAAATGTGTAATTTTAGCTGTTAAACTACCATTTTGTAAAGCTAGGAAACAAATGAGTTTATAAAGAAATTAACACGTTGTTGCAGTTATTCATATCTGCTGAATGTTATGCTTTTCATTGTATCAGGGACTTTGCCAATAAAAAAAAGATGCTTTAGTAAGGAGTGGATTGCCGTGTATGCCATATAAGTTGTTGGAGTATAAGGCCTGGATTTAAGTACACAAATTCAAGAAGAGTGCGCTCTTTATTGCCTGTAGCTAAATTGCACTAAAACATTAATGTTGAAAAAAATTATTCATATATCAAAGATATGCCAATAACACTAGGAGAAAACATAATTTTTGTAAGAACTTACCTGATAAATTCATTTCTTTCATATTGGCAAGAATCCATGAGCTAGTGACGTATGGGATATACAATCCTACCAGGAGGGGCAAAGTTTCCCAAACCTCAAAATGCCTATAAATACATCCCTCACCACACCCACAATTCAGATTAACAAATAGCCAAGCAGTGGGGTGATAAAGAAAGGAGTAAAAAGCATCAACAAAGGAATTTGGAAATAATTGTGCCTTATACACAAAAATCATAACTACCATAAAAAAGGGTGGGCCTCATGGACTCTTGCCAATATGAAAGAAATTAATTTATCAGGTAAGTTCTTACATAAATTATGTTTTCTTTCATGTAATTGGCAAGAGTCCATGAGCTAGTGACGTATGGGATAGCAATACCCAAGATGTGGATCTCCACACAAGAGTGACTAGAAAGGGAGGGATACAAATAAAAACAGCCATTTTTTGCTGAAAAAAATAATCCACAACCCAAAATATAAGTTAATTCTCATGAAATGAAAAGAAAAAAACGTAAAACATAAGCAGAAGAATCAAACTGAAACAGCTGCCTGAAGAACTTTTCTACCAAAAACTGCTTCCGAAGAAGCAAATACATCAAAACGTTAGAATTTAGTAAATGTATGCAAAGAAGACCAAGTTGCTGCTTTGTAAATCTGATCAACTGAAGCTTCATTCTTGAAATCCCACGAAGTGGAGACTGATCTAGTAGAATGCGCTGTAATTCTCTGAGGCGGGGCTTGACCCGATTTCAAATAAGCTTGATGAATCAAAAGCTTTAACCACGATGCCAAGGAAACGGTAGAAGCCTTCTGACCTTTCCTAGAACCAGAAAAGATAACAAATGGACTAGAAGTCTTCTTGAAATCTTTAGTAGCTTCAACATAATATTTCAAAGCTCTTACCACATCCAAAGAATGTAAGTATTTCTCCAAAGAATCCTTAGGATTAGGACACAAGGAAGGGACAAAAATGTATCTATTAATGTTGTTAGAATTCACAACCTTACGTAAGAATTTAAATGAAGTCCGCAAAACCGCCTTATCCTGATGAAAAATCAGAAAAGGAGATTCACAGGAAAGAGCAGATAATTCAGAAACTCATCTAGCAGAAGAGGTGGCCAAAAGGAACAACACTTTCCAAGAAAGTAGTTTAATGTCCAAATAATGCATAGGCTCAAATGGAGCAGCCTGCAAAGCCTTCAAAACCAAATTAAGACTCCAAGGAGGAGAGACTGATTTAATGACAGGCTTGATACAAACCAAAGCCTGTACAAAACAGTGAATATCAGGAAGCTTAGCAATCTTTCTGTGAAATAAGACAGAAAGAGCAGAGATTTGTCCCTTCAAGGAACTTGCAGACAAACCCTTATCCAAACCATCCTGAAGAAACTGTAAAATTCTAGGAATTCTGAAAGAATGCCTAGATAATTTATGAGAAGAACACCAAGAAATATAAGTATTCCAAACTCGATAATAAATCTTTCTAGAAACAGATTTACGAGCCTGTAACATAGTATTAATCACTGAGTCAGAGAAACCTCTATGACTAAGCATTAGGCGTTCAATTTCCATACCTTTAAATTTAATGATTTGAGATCCTTATGGAAAAATGGACCTTGAGACGGAAGGTCCGGCCTTAATGGAAGAGGCCAAGGTCCGGCCTTAATGGAAGAGGCCAAGGTTGGCCAAGGTTGGCAACTTAATGGAAGAGGCCAAGGTTGGCAACTATCAGCAATACAAACGATTGTTGCATGATGATTTTGGAGATTACTCTTGGAAGAAGAACTAGAGGTGGGAAAATATAAGCAGGTTGGTAACACCAAGGAAGTGTCAACGCATCCACTGCTTCCACCTAAAAATCCCTGGACCTGGACAGGTACCTGTGAAGTTTCTTGTTTAGATGAGAAGCCATCAGATCTATTTCTGGAAGACTCCACATCTGAACAATCTGAGAAAACACATCTGGATGGAGGGATCACTCCCCCGGTTGTAAAGTCTGACAGCTGAGATAATCTGATTCCCAATTGTCTACACCTGGGATATGTACCGCAGAAATTAGACAAGAGCTGGATTCCGCCCAGGAAAGTAATCAATATACTTCTTTCATAGCTAGGGGACTGTGAGTCCCACCCTGATGATTGACATATGCCACAGCTGTGATATTGTCTGTCTGAAAGCAAATGAACGGTTCTCTCTTCAACAGAGGCCAAACCTGAAGAGCCCTGAAAATTGCACGGAGTTCCAAAATATTGATGGGTAATCTCGCCTCTTGAGATTTCCAAACCCCCTTGTGCTGTCTGAGATCCCCAAACAGCTCCCCAACCTGAAAGACTCACATCTGTTGTGATCACAGTCCAGGAAAGACGAACCAAAGAGGCCCCTAGAACTATACAATGGTGATCTAACCACCAAGTCAGAGATAGTCGAACATTGGGATTTAAGGATATTAATTGTGATATCCTTGTATAATCCCTGCACCATTGATTCAGCATACAAAGCTGGAGAGGTCTCATATGAAAAACGAGCAAAGGGGATCGCGTCCGATGCTGCAGTCATGAGACCTAAAACTTCCATGCACATAGCTACTGAAGGGAATGACTGAGACTGAAGGTTCCAACAAGCTGAAACCAATTTTAATTGTTTCTTGTCTGTTAGAGACAGTCATCAAAACTGAATATATCTGGAAACCTAAAAAGGTTACCCTTGTCTGAGGAATCAAGGAACTTTTTGGTAAATTGATCCTCCAACCATGTCTTTGAAGAAACAACACTAGCTGATTTGTGTGAGATTCTGAAGAATGTAAAGACTGAGCTAGTACCAAGATATCGTCCAAATAAGGAAACACCGCAATACCCCGTTCTCTGATTACAGAGAGTAGGGCACCGAGAACCTTTGAAAAGATTTTGGAGCTGTCGCTAGGCCAAAAGGAAGAGCGACAAATTGGTAATGCTTGTCTAGAAAAGATAATGATCTGGATGAATCGGAAAATGAAGATATGCATCCTGTAAGTCTATTGTGGACATATAATGCCCTTGCCGAACAAAAGGCAGAATAGTCCTTATAGTCACCATTTTGAAAGTTGGTACTCTTACATAACGATTCAAATTTTTTAGATCCATATCTGGTCTGAATGAATTTTCTTTCTTTGGGATAGATTTGAAAAAAAAACCCCAGACCTTGTTCCTGAAACGGAAATGACATGATTACCCCTGATAACTCCAGGTCTAAAACACACTTCAGGAAAGCCTGAGCCTTTAGTGGGTTTGCTGGAATTCATGAGAGAAAAAAATCTTCTCACAGGCGGTCTTACTCTGAATCCTATTCTGTAACCCTGAGAGACAATACTCTGAATCCATTGATTTTGAACTGAATTGGTCCAAACATCTTTGAAAAATCTTAATCTGCCCCCTACCAGTTGAGCTGGAATGAGGGCCGCATCTTCATGCGGATTTGGGGGCTGGCTTTGATCTCTTAAATGGCTTGGACTTATTCCAACTTGAGGAAGGCTTCCAATTGATAGGTTTCTGTTCCTTATTTTGTCGAAAGGAATGAAAACGGTTAGAAGCTTTAGATTTACCCTTATATCCTGAGGCAAAAAAACTCCCTTCTCCCTAGTGACAGTTGAAATTATTGAATCCAACTGAGAACCAAATAGCTTATTACCTTGAAATGAAAGAGATAGCAATCTGGACTCAGAAGTCATGTCAGCATTCCAAGATTTAAGCCTCAAAGCTCTTCTAGCTAAAATAGCTAAAGACATAGATTTGACATCAATTTTGATGATATCAAAAATATCATCACAAATAAAATTATTAACATGTTGAATAAAGTTAACAATGCTAGACAATTCAGGATCCAATACTTGTTGCGCTAAAGTTTCCAACCAAAAAGTTGAAGCAGCTGCAACATCAGCCAAAGAAATTGCAGGCCTGAGAAGATGACCTGAATATAAATAGGCTTTCCTTAGATAAGATTCAAGTTTCCTATCTAAAGGATCATTAAAAGAAGTACTATCTTCCATAGGAATAGTAGTACGTTTAGCAAAATTACAGATAGCCCCATCAACTTTGGGGATCTTTTCCCAAAACTCTAAAGTAACTCCTGGCAAAGGTTACAATTTTTTAAACCTTGAAGAAGGAATAAAAGAAGTACCAGGCCTATTCCATTCCTTATAAATCATATCAAAAATAGCACCAGGAACTGGAAAAACCTCTGGAGTAACCACAGGAGGTTTATAAACAGAATTTAAATGTTTACTAGTTTTAATATCAAGAGGACTAGTTTCCTCCATATCCAAAGTAATCAACACTTCTTTTAACAAAACTCCATCTTAAATAAATAAGAAGATTTGTCAGTGTCAATATCTGAGTTAGGATATTCTGAACAAGATAGATCCTCATCAGAGCAGGATAATTCAGCATGTTGCTGGTCATTTGAAATTTCATCAACTTTATGAGAAGTTTTAAAAGACCTTTTACGTTTATTAGAAGGTGGGATGGCAGACAAAGCCTTCTGAATAGAATCAGAAATAAATTCTTTTAAATTTGAAGGTATATCTTGTGCATTAGTTGTTGAGGGAACAGCAACAGGTAATGAACTACTACTGATGGATACATTCTCTGCATGTAAAAGTTTATCATTACAAACCACAGCTGGAGGTATAACCTCCACAAATTTACAACAAATGCACTTAGCTTTGGTAGAACTGTTATCATGCAGCAGGGTTCCAACAGTGATTTCTGAGACAGGGTCAGATTGAGACATCTTGCAAATATAAGAGAAAAAAACAACATAAAAAGCAAAATGATCAATTTCCTTATATGGCAGTTTCAGGAATGGGAAAAAATGCAAACAGCATAGCCCTCTGATAGAGAAAAAAGTAAGAGGAATATAGGAATGGGGTCTTAAATAATGAAAATATTTGGCGGCAAGTATGACGCATACAAACAGAAAAATATTTTTTGACACCAAAAACGTCCGGAAAGGACACACTCGCGTCACAGATGATGCAACCTTGTGAAAGACTCGGCGTAAACTAAGATGCCGGAAATGACAAATTTGCGTCAACGAACGTAACTTTGCGGCAAAAAAATCTTGCACCAAGAATGACGCAATAAACTTTGGCATTTTGCACCCTCGCGAGCCTAATTCCGCCCGCGAATTTAAAAGACAGTCAATTTGAAAAAAAGAGACTAAACCCCAGGTAAGAAATACATTTTCCTAAAAAAGCATTTCCCAGATATGAAACTGACAGTCTGCAAAAAGGAAATATACTGAAAACTTGAATCATTGCAAATATAAGTACAATACATATATTTAGAACTTTATATAAAAACATACAGTGCCAAACCATAGCTGAGAGTGTCTTAAGTAATGAAAACATAGCTGAGAGTGTCTTAAGTAATGAAAACATACTTACCAAAAGACACCCATCCACATATAGCAGTACTGAAACGGTTATCAGTAGAGGTAATGGAATATGAGAGTATATCGTAGATCTGAAAAGGGAGGTAGGAGATTAATCTCTACGACCGATAACAGAGAACCTATGAAATAGATCCCCATGAGGAAAACCATTGCATTCAATAGGTGATACTCCCTTCACATCCCTCTGACATTCACTGTACTCTGAGAGGAATCAGGCTTCAAATTGCTGAGAAGCGCATATCAAAGTAGAAATCTTAGCACAAACTTACTTCACCACCTCCATTGGAGGCAAAGTTTGTAAAACTGAATTGTGCGTGTGGTGAGGGGTGTATTCATAGGCATTTTGTGGTTTGGGAAACTTTGCCCCTCCTGGTAGGATTGTATATCCCATACGTCACTAGCTCATGGACTTGCCAATTACATGAAAGAAAATGGGGTTTCAAGTGGTCAAGGCTATGAAAGCAGATAGATCTAAAAATGATATACTTCATCAAAGTTCTCCCCTGTGAAAAGCACAATTGGATACACTTCAGGAAAGTTCTCCTCTGTGACAAGCACAATTGGATACACTTCAGGAAAGTTCTCCTCTGTGAAAAGAACAATTGGATACACTTCAGGAAAGTTCTCCTCTGTGAAAAGCACAATTGGATACAATTCAGGAAAGGTCTCCTCTGTAAAAAACACAACTGGATACACTTCAGGAAAGGTCTCCTCTCTGAAAAGCACATTTGGGCCAGCAGAGGCTGATCCTTGTTGGTAACTTGCCAAAGAACAAGTTACCGAGCCACTGTTTGTTCCTAGTGGAGCGCTTCTCTTTTTGTATGCATTTGTACTATGACCCTGGGGAAGTCTCCCTGGTGGTGATAGGGTAAACCAGATGTGGACTCCTTGTCGTGTGCTTAGAGGTACAGTATATAGCTACACCTCACTGACAAGACCCAATGTAGGCCTAACCGATTGTCTAGGGTTGCTATGTTCCTTGTTAAGAGGAGGATTGATTGCCTGACGGGATCAGGCTGATATACTTCATGAAAGTTCTCCTTTGTGAAAAGCACAATTGGGCTAAAAGAGGCTGCTCCTAAGTGGCAGTTCTCCATAGAACAAACTACTGAGCTGTTGTTTGTTCCCACGTGGAGCGCTTCACTTTTTGTATGCATTTAATTTTTAAATTTAAACACAAAGTACAGGTGGAATTTACAAAGTAATAAAAAAAAAAACAATTGTTAACTAGGTTTCCTATGGGTTGCAATGGCCTTGAACTCCTTGAAAAGTAATTTGAGCGGCTCCTCAGTATTTTTGTCCCTATTATGACAATAATAAAATTTCATCTTTTTTATTGATTTTGAGTAAAAAAATCAACTAACACATATGAAAATAAAAACTTGAACAATGTGTTGTTTGAATTAGAGCCTTTAGTAGTTGTGAAGCACACCAGAGTATGTTACTTCATTGCTGTAAATGTTCAATTGACCAAGTCACATATCTGTGCAGCTGGGCAAAAGACCAAGGATCATTTATATCAAGGCAGCATAATGGTCGTCCATCAAAGCAGCATAAAGACTCTTGTACAAACCCAAGGAAAAGGTATTGTAAAAAAATAAATGGACCTGAATTGTATATTAAATGATACCCTGCATTCCAGAAGTGTCATATCTTTATGACTGTGAATGGTGATATTCAAAATAGTGTTCAGAAAATTTTGACGTAACTGAATAGCACCACTTATTTTGCCACTATTTCAAATGGGGACCTTGACATAGTGACACTCTGGGCATTCGGGGGTTTAATAGACATTTGACTCTTCCCATGTCCTTACAATCTATCAGTGAAAGCACTACAGCACTGCAGACATCCGCGGGAATTGAGAGAATAAGTTTGTAAAGTGGTTGTAGATCTTTGACTTATAGTAGTAGATTTAACAAAGGTCGAGCTGTAGCGAATCATGTCCGCTCGATCTCGCTAAATGCCGACAGCATACGCTTGTGCAATGCCACCCCCTGCTCACAGGCCGCTAGCAGGGACCGTCAATCATCCCGATCATATTGTATAAAAGGTGGCGGACAAGTTAAGGAGCAGTGGTCTTATGACCGCTGCTTCTTAACTTCCGTTTCAGGTGGACCTGAAATGATGGGGCTCCGAAGCAGCATCCGCTGCTTAATAAATGGAGCCTATTAACTCTTTACTAACAGATCTGAGCCCTCAACCAGGTGGACATTGAGAGCTGTAGAGAATGATTCATTAGGCTGTCTGCCTCATTTACTGATATTTGTTTCTCCAAAATGAGTGCTGGCCTCCAAATTGTGCTGTAAACTGTCTATGTTGTATGACTCCTAGCGCAGGTGTCTGTAGTTTCAGGATAGGCTCAGTTTTCTGAAAACAAAGACTAAAAACAATTAAAAGGACATACAAGTGGTATTAAAACGCTCAACAAGGCATTTTAAACATTTTTGGGCTAGCTCACAATTCTTTAAAAACGGTTGTTTCAAAACATATTTACAAAAATCCACATAGACTTTAAAGTTGAATTTTATAGACAAATTGTTACATAAACTTTTATATAGGAATGTAATTGACCCTTTATTAAAAATTGCAATATATTTAATTTTGCAAAATATGTATCTGTTAAACGCTAAAGAGATATCCTCTGACATACACACCACATGATACAGAGGTAAACCATGTGCGTTTGCATTTGTTGACTGTGTACAATCTAAGTACCGACTATAATATCACATGTTGCGGGTCTTACGCAGATTTATTTTTAAAAAAGCTTGTATATTGCAAAATTGCTGCTATGTACGATTGCAAAGTACTCTGTGCATTTAATAATGACTATTATACTTGTTTACCATCCTGGCAATTAAACTGTTAGCATTGCTGGCATTTAAAACAGCACCAAAACTCACAATGCCAATGCAGTGGGTTCAAGCCCTTTTTGTTTTACAACCAAAAGGGTTAAAAGGATAGTTAACACAAAAAATGTTATTGCTTAAAAAGATAGATATTGCATCAGCCAATAGGATTTTTTACCCTTTAATTCCGATTGGCTGATAAAATTCTATCAGCCAATCGGAATTCAAGGGACACCATCTTGGATGACGTCCCTTAAAGGAACCTTCATTCTGGAAGAGACATCGATTGAAGAGGATGCTTCGGGCCGGATGTCTTGAAGATGGAGCCGGTCCCCGCCGGATGGATGAAGATAAAAGATGCCGTCTGGATGAAGACTTCTGCCGGCTTGGATGAAGACTTCTGCCGACTTCGATGAGGACTTCTGCCGCTTCGTTGAGGATGGATGTCCGGTCTTCAAAAACTGTCAGTGGATCTTCGGGGGTTAGTGTTAGTTTTTTTTAAGGGTTTATTGGGTGGGTTTTATTTTTAGCTTAGGGTTTGGGAGGAAAAAGAGCTAAATGCCCTTTTAAGGGCAATGCCCATACAAATGCCCTTTTCAGGGCAATGGGGAGCTTAGGTTTTTTTTAGATAGGATTTTATTTGGGGGGGGTTTGGTTGTGTGGGTGGTTGGTTTTACTGTTGGGGGGTTGTTTGTAAATTTTTTTACAGGTAAAAGAGCTGATTCTTTGGGGCAATGCCCCGCAAAAGGCCCTTTTAAGGGCCATTGGTAGTTGATTGTAGGCTAGGGTTTTTTTTTTATTTTTGGGGACTTTTTTATTTTGGGGGGCTTTTTTTATTTTGATAGGGCTATTAGATTAGGTGTAATTAGTTTAAATATTTGATCATTTCTTTTTTATTTTGTGTAATTTAGTGTTTGTTTGTTTTTTGTAATTTAGTTAATTGTATTTAATTAATGTAATTTATTTAATTGTAGTGTAAGGTTAGGTATTAGTGTAACTCAGGTTAGGTTTTATTGTATAGGTAAATTTGTATTTATTTTAACTAGATAGTAAATAGTTAATAACTATTTACTACCTAGTCTACCTAGTTAAAATAAATACAAACTTGCCTGTGAAATAAAATAAAACCTAAGCTAAATACAATATAACTATTAGTTATATTGTAGCTAGCTTAGGGTTTATTTTATAGGTAAGTATTTAGTTTTAAATAGGAATTATTTTGTTATTGATAGTAATTTTTATTTAGATTTATTTTAATTATATTAAAGTTAGTGGGTGTTAGGGTTAGACTTAGGGTTAGGTTTAGGGGTTTATAACTTTAGTATAGTGGCGGCGACGTTAAGGGCGGAAGATTAGGGGTTAATAAGTGTAATGTAGGTGGCGGCGATGTCAGGGGCAGCAGATTAGGGGTTAATAAGTGTAATGTAGGTGTTGGCAATGTCGGGGGCGGCAGATTAGGGGTGTTTTGACTCGGGGTTTATGCTAGGGTGTTTAAACATAACTTTTCTTTCCCCATAGGAATCAATGGGGCTGCGTTACGGAGCTTTACGCTCCTTTATTGCAGGTTGTTTTTTTTAGCCGGCTCTCCCCATTGATGTCTATGGGGAAATCGTGCACGGTATGGAGCTCAATTTTGCTCAACGCTCACATATTGCCTGCTAACGCCGGGTTTATGAACACCTGTAATAGCAGCGCTATAGGGAGGTGAGCGGTGGAAATAACATGCAAGTTAGTACCAAGCCGCTCTTACGGCAAAACTCGTAATCTAGCCGCAAGAGAACAAAGTAAATTTTATGTTAAAAGTAAATTAGAAAGTTGTTTATAATGACATGCCCTATCTGAAACATGAAAGTTTAATTTGGAATTTACTACCCCTTGCAAACTTGTTTTATTCTGTTTGCCATCATAGAAGTCAGCAATGATATAACATAGAAATGTTGGATAGTTCTCTGGGCTGCTAAGTGAACTCACTGTTTTTAACTAGCAACCTGTACTGTCATGTCAGGTTGCTCAGTAGGTGATACAAACATAAACCTATACTTACCCATCTATTGGACTCTGAGGGGCAATGATGGAATCACACAGAAATAAAGTGGGCTGCCACAAGGGACCGGCAAGAATGAGAGATTTTCCATTAAAAGCCGACTGTCCCATAAGAGTAGTGATAGTTTAGATGCTAGGGACCAGTGAATTCCCCATAATGAAAAGAATTGAGATTGATGATTTCATGCAATGGGCTAAGACTAGCAGATTGCGCTAATTATGGTGGGAAGGTGGTGGATTGCAAGAGGCAATAAAAGCAAGGAGCAAGCAGAAAGCTCCTGTGACACCAAATTATACTGAATCAATGATCTTTAAATTTTCTTGAAGGTCTTTAAAAACAATTTGCAGTGGAGAACTTGAGTTAAAGCAAACCACTTGCTGTGCATCCTATTAGCTGTAGCACTTTAGTGTAGCTAATGAAATGTCAGGTCAGCCTCTAATCTGTAGGATCACCATTATCTTGATTAGGGAAACAAGTGGAGAGCTCACAGTACAGATTAATCCATGTGCTTGACACTGATTATTGCCTGCTGTATTGGCACATATGTTATTATAGTCAGGAAAGCAAAGCAATTTGTCTGTCGTCTAGATATAGCCACTATAACCCTATCATACTCTGTTAAAGGTCAACAGTTTATTTTCTCTGTCTCAAATATGAATTTGTCATTACCACACTTCTGTCCTGCTCATTATACCTTGCATTTAGGGGGAGAAAATTAAATTTACTTTTTTATTATTATTGTTATTGTTATTATTATTAATATTATTATAATAATAATAATAATAAGAATATTAACAACTATGATTTGTATTTGTCTATGTAAGATTAGCAATATGCTGCAACAGTTCTATATTCATACAACACCTCTTGTTTATGAAACAAAACAGTGAAAATTCATTTTATGCCAGATTTTCAGTTAATCAACCTTCTTTCTGAGGGTCTATTTTAAGTAATTTTCCTCTTTGTTTTTAACTTGTTATCTATTCATCTTATTGATATTTGATATGTTTGCACTTCTCTGAAACAAGCTGTCCTTTTTGATCAGTGGTTTCAAAGGAATTATAATATGATAAAGAGTTCCTACAAGTTATTTAAACAATGGTATAACTGAGCATTTTAATTTCATCTATGCAGAACCATTGTATTAACCTTAGAAGTTGCTGTCTGAAATTAAGCTTATCTGGTTATTTTTAAAAAAAAATCCTTTTAGACCAGTTATATCATATTCTTTATATAAATGGACAGCAAATTCAAAATTAAACTTTCATGATTCATATAGAGCAGGTAATTTTAAACTACTTTCAATGTACGTTTATTATCAAATTTGTTTTGTTCTGTTGGTATCCTTTACTTAAAAATCTCAAGAGTAGCAATGCACTACTGGGAGCTAGCTGGTGACTGGTAGCTGCACCTATATGCCTCTTGTCATTGGTTCACCTGGTGTGTTCAGCTAGCCCCCAAAAGTGCATTGCTGCTCCATCAGCAAATGGTACCAAGAGAATTAAGTAAAGTTAATAATATAGATCAATTGGAAAATTGTTTAAGATTGTATACTCTCTCTGAATCATGAAAGAAACATTTTGCATTTCATATCCCTTTAAAAAGATTAAGGGACAGTCTACACCAGAAAATGTTTTGTTTTAAAAGATAGATAATCCCTTTATTACCCATTCCCCAGTTTTGCATAACTTTTTACCTCTGTGATTACCTTGTATCTAAGCCTCTGCAAACTGCCCCTTATTTCAGTTCTGTTGACAAACTTGCATTTTAGCCAATCAGTGCTGGCTCCTAGGAACTCCACGTGCGTGAGCACAATGTTATCTATATGAAACACATGAACTAACACCCTCTAGTGGTGAAAAATAAGATGAGAGGCGGCTTTCAAGGGCTTAGAAATTAGCATAAGAACCTCCTAGGTTTAGCTTTCAACTAAGAATACCTAAAGAACAAAGCAAAATTGGTGATAGATGTAAATTTGAAAATTGTTTAAACTTACATGCCATATCTGAATAATGAAAGTCTGTTTTGGACTAGACTGTCCCTTTAGGTACTGGATTTATTGTGTGTCCCAGATGCCTGCCTGAATTTACATGCTACTTTGTTGAATATCATCTGCTTTTTTTTTTTTTTTTTTTAAATACATTTTTTATTGAGACACACAAGAAATAATAACATATTACAACTTCACATGAATATATGCATATAGGTTTACAGATATGTAAAAGTACACAATGAGTGTTAAACATCTAAGTGAAAATAATTTCTCGCACCCAACATACACTTAGGTCTTCATTTGTAAGCGGGTAGTACGGTGTAAGGTCACAGAAGTAAATATAGGGTCTCTTTTTACTGTTATGAGGAATAGTATGGGTGTGGGTTAACATACTTAAATCTTTGTCTTGTGGCTAGGTAAGCTTATGTAACCGCACTCTGTAAGCTCAAGAGGATGCAAGATAATGGTATGTCAAAAAAATTTATGTCAACAATATAATTGGTAATAAATCTGCGAGGGCAGGAAAAGAATGCAGCGGGCAAGAGCCGCTTAGGTTAAGATAGAAATGGGTAAAGAACCCAGTGTAGGAGGGGGAGGGGGGGAGAGGAGCTATAATGAATTGCTTTAAATTAAGTGTGGCATGTATAGATGAATATGCACTACTATACCCTACTATATACAGGGAGAAGGGAGACTTAGGAAGTGCACTGGGTGTTCATATGTGGATTAAGAGATAGGGGAGGTGAGTCATGAAACGAGAAAAAAGATGATAGAGTAACATGAAGAGATAAACAATGCCAGGCCTCATAGGTTTGTGTGCTATAGGAGGGGAGTCTCCTGAGGTGATAAGAGTGGTTGTCAGCTATTAGGTAAACATCTGTCAAATAGACTTCATATATACAATAACTTAACAACATATGAAAAGGCTTAACAATCTCTATTAGGTCTTTAGACGATTAGACATCTGTGCTGGGCTATCTTGCTACCTTATGTGAACCATGAGAGACTTTTATTTAAAGAGAGGAGGTCATGGTGCATGAGGAGTTGACTGCTATAAAACAGACCCATATCCCCTGGAGACCAAATATATGGGTAAATACACTTAACCTATTCCAGATTTGGGCACAATTAGATAGTGTAGGTCCAGATCAAAGATTCGATGCCATATTTCCCACGTGGTGTGCGTGGGCACTATCGGAAAGGTGGGGGATATCTGGACAACACAGCACAGTGGGTCACAGCCGGTTCTGCATATTTTTGAATCTCTTTTGTGCGTCTTCCCCAGGTCGTACCTAGGGGAGTCCTGAGAGAAAGCAGAGTGAGTCCCGATATTAGCCGCACATCTAGGTGGCTGGGGTACAAAGCGGCTTCTTGAAAGTGTCTCATTAGTCAGTGACTCGCTGCAGGGCGATGTGGATTTAGTCACAGGGGCTTGTACTGTAGTAGGTATAGCGCAGTCTCTCAGGTGCCGCTTTTTATTGCGGTCCAGACAGGTCTCTGTGTCCCTCTGCAGCGGAGCCGCTCTGACTTGTGGCAGGAACTTAGCCAGATCCATGAGTGCCTGCAGGCTTTGCTGGAGATCAAGGTACTGTACTGTTGATCTCTGACATCGGATTTCCTCCGCCCTGTATACGAGTGCCATGTTGGTAAGTGCAATGGATATGTATAGGCAGCTGCCGGTGAGTGACACAGAAGCTGTCACTCACAGCTGTCGTTCCGTAGCTCTCCGCAAAGTCCCCACTGTGAGGGAGGGAGGAGGGTGGTGAGGGGGGGTTCAGCTGCCCTGAACGGAGTAGCAATCACAAGACAGGAGATTTGCTAGTAGTTAAAAAGTTATGGGGGTCCGGTTGCAGGTCCGGGTCCCCACCACAGAAGATTTTGTTGTAGTAGCTTTCTATGGAAAAGTGATGCGTTGAAATCTGCCTAGTTGAGAAAGGAAAGACTAGGCCTCAGAAATGGCAGCTTGTAGCTTTCCTAGTTCAGGGCTGCTTCATGCTGGAGCTTAATGACAAAGCGTCTTCTCTAAAATCTTCATCAGATAGGCTGGTTCAGGGGCCTCTTAACAGAACTTATAGAAGATCTGATATTTGCCCAAGAAATAGTAGTTTTTAATAGTTTAAACCAGTATTGGTTTGGAGAGCTCTGTATAATAGCTTCTGCTCTGCTTGGCGGTTGGCTCCGTCCCCCATCATCTGCTTTTTTAATGGCAGGTCACAAACACATTGCAAAATGTCTGTCATACTTGGTCATCCAGTAACATAAAAGTGATTAGAACATGTCTTATGATATCCTAGAGCAGGGTTCTTCAAACCACAGGTCGGGACCTATTACCTGGTCGCAACACCATGTTTACTGGGTCGCGGCTTGTGTGTCTGTTGCATAAGAGTGTGTGTGGTGTTTGTGTCTGTTGCATAAGAGTGTGTGTGGGGTGTTTGTGTCTGTTGCATAAGAGTGTGTGTGTGTGGTGTTTGTGTCTGTTGAATAAGAGTGTGTGTGTGTGTGGTGTTTGTGTCTGTTGCATAAGAGTGTGTGTGTGTGTGGTGTTTGTGTCTGTTGCATAAGAGTGTGTGTGTGTGTGGTGTTTGTGTCTGTTGCATAGGAGTGTGTGTGTGGTGTTTGTGTCTGTTTCATAAGAGTGTGTGTGGTGTTTATGTCTGTTGCATGAGAGTGTGTGTGTGTGGTGTTTGTGTATGTTGCATAAGAGTGTGTGTGTGTGTGTGTGTGGTGTTTGTGTCTGTTGCATAAGAGTGTGTGTGTGGTGTTTTTGACTGTTGCATAAGAGTTTGTGTGTGGTGTTTGTGACTGTTGCATAAGAGTGTGTGTGTGTGGTATTTGTGTCTGTTGCATAAGAGTGTTTGTGTGTGGTGTTTGTGTCTGTTGCATAAGAGTGTGTGTGTGTGGTGTTTGTGTATGTTGCATAGGAGTGTGTGTGTGGTGTTTGTGTCTGTTTCATAAGAGTGTGTGTGGTGTTTATGTCTGTTGCATGAGAGTGTGTGTGTGGTGTTCGTGTCTGTTGCATAAGAGTGTGTGTGTGGTGTTTGTGTCTGTTGCATAAGAGTGTGTGTGTGGTGTTTGTGTCTGTTGCATAAGAGTGTGTGTGTGTGTGGTGTTTGTGTCTGTTGAATAAGAGTGTGTGTGTGTGGTGTTTGTGTCTGTTGCATAAGAGTGTTTGTGTGTGGTGTTTGTGTCTGTTGCATAAGAGTGTGTGTGTGTGGTGTTTGTGTCTGTTGCATAGGAGTGTGTGTGTGGTGTTTGTGTCTGTTGCATAAGAGTGTGTGTGTGTGGTGTTTGTGTCTGTTGAATAAGAGTGTGTGTGTGTGTGTGGTGTTTGTGTCTGTTGCATAAGAGTGTGTGTGTGTGGTGTTTGTGTCTGTTGCATAAGAGTGTTTGTGTGTGGTGTTTGTGTCTGTTGCATAAGAGTGTGTGTGTGTGTGGTGTTTGTGTCTGTTGCATAGGAGTGTGTGTGTGGTGTTTGTGTCTGTTTCATAAAAGTGTGTGTGGTGTTTATGTCTGTTGCATGAGAGTGTGTGTGTGATGTTCGTGTCTGTTGCATAAGAGTGTGTGTGTGGTGTTTGTGTCTGTTGCATAAGAGTGTGTGTGTGTGGTGTTTGTGTCTGTTGCATAGGAGTGTGTGTGTGGTGTTTGTGTCTGTTTCATAAGAGTGCGTGTGTGGTGTTTATGTCTGTTGCATGAGAGTGTGTGTGTGGTGTTTGTGTCTGTTGCATGAGAGTGTGTGTGGTGTTGTGTCTGTTGCATGAGATTGTGTGTGTTATTATGTTTTGCAACACTTTGAAATTTTGACTACAATCAGGAATAAAGTACACACACTTTGTTACTTTGCAAAAATTGCAGCTATCTTGTTGTATATTATTTACTAATATTTTCAAAGTATAAAAATAGGGTCGCAAAGATATGTGGTATCATGACACTTGGTCTTGGGGAAAAAAGTTTGAAGAACCCTATCCTAGAGTGTCACCTATGATCAACTTCAGGTTAGTGTCTTGATAGGGACACTGTTGTTTGTCACTCTGGGTTGACATCTTTTGCTCATAAAAATCCCCCTCCCGAGAAGAGGAATTGCATCTGTTATTTTGTTAACCAGAAGTAAGTTTTAAAAATCATTCTTTCCAAAAACATTGCCTATTTTAGATAGTTCTAAAAAGAAGTTGCAAATAACATAGAAATACATTAGAAACAGAAAAGAAAGAATAATTAGCAGCTGACATCCTAAAGTTATGAGGTTTTCATGAAAGTATTACTAGACATTTTATATTAAAATTCCAAGGTATTGCCTTTCCATTTAAAAAACAAACAAAAAGAAAGTTAAACCTAAACTCCTCTACTTCCTTCTTGAATATTATCTTGTAAGAGAGAAATCACCTCTAGTCCTCAAGCATTTATAAAGGTCAAATGAAGATTCCCAGGGCAAAACGTTCTTGCAATCTACAATCTTTATTTGAGTGTGAAGAGTTGTGTAAATATCTATTAACTGTGATTGTATGATCTTGTTTATTTATGCATATATTTATTTTTGTAATTCCAATTGATAGAAAAAAGGGGGTGGGATCGGAGCGCCTAGCAATTGAAGGCTAAGGTATGATAAACTGACAGGAGTAAGGTAAATGAACAGTTTAATACAATCTAACAGACTAAAAGCATGGATCCATGCACAATAGTATAAACAAATATAAAAATACAAGTAAAATAAATGTTATAAAATCACAAATGGATTCCCCAATATGATACCGAGTTATTTCCGCTAGCCTTGATATCCTATATGGACTTGGAAATCCTGACTGGATGTCCTGATTTATTCTGATGTGACTGAACTCCTCTTATAAGCTAAGTGACAGCAAGATATATAGGAAAAATAAAAATAATAAAAAATAATAACTATGATAAATCACACTGAAATAGTGACCAAAAAGTGGCCAAAGTGTATAAATAATAATAAATGTGAATCCAACGTAGTGGTGATGAAAATTACAATGTGGTAGTGATGAAAATTACAACGTGGTAGTGATAAAGGCCTTGATAAAGGCCTTATAATAGGCCGAAACGCGTTGCCTTTAAACTGGTAAGCATATTTTCTACACACTGATACTGTTGAAAACAATCTGCACTATTGTATTTATTTTTACCTAGGAGGACCTAAAGAAGATTCTTACAGATCACCAAGGAATTGGACTTACCTAACGGATTCAGCACAAAGATTCAAGTTTGGATTTACAATTATTTTTATCTTTATCTGGATTTTGTATTGATTTTTTATTCTTATTTTTCATCTTTTATTTTTATTTTTGTATTTTTTTCTATTTTTGCTCACTATCGGCTAGATAATGAGTTTTGCGGTAAGAGCTGCTTGGTACTAACTTGCAAGTTATTGTCACCGCTCACCTCCCTACAGCGCTGCTATTACAGGTTTGCATAAACCCGGCGTTAGCAGGCAATGTTGCAGCGTAAAGCAAAATTGAGCTCCATACCGCACTCCAATACCAGCACTGCGGTGAGCTGGTTTTACGTGCTCGTACACGATTTCCCCATAGATATCAATGGGGAGAGCCGGCTGAAAAAAGCCTAACACCTGCAATAAAGCAGCGTAAAGCTTCGTAACGCAGCCCCATTGATTCCTATGGGGAAATAAAAGTTATGTTTAAATCTAACACCCTAACATAAACCCCAAGTCTAAACACCTCTAATCTGCCGCCGCCAACATCGCCGACACCTACCTTAGCCTTCAATTGCTAGGCGCTCCGATCCCGCCCCCTTTTTTTCTACGATTACTAATTTGGTATGCTCGGTACCATTTGTTCGGAGCTATAGGTACCACCGTCCCGGCCCTGGTGCTTGATAATCTGTATAGTAATTCCAATTGATAATCAGGTATACCAACTTTGAAAAATATATTATATCATACATTCATTTTCATATCTGATAATGTCATAGAAATTTACATCACAGAAAGAAATTCCCTATAACATACATTTAGTCTCCTCCCTTTCCCTCTACATTGTACTGCATATGAAAGATCAGCATTTAATAACATTTACATTTTTGGTTGTAAAATATAAATTAAAAGCTGTTTAAATTTATATGTAAACAAGTATGCCAGTATTGGTTCATCACTTCCTGATATTGCTCATTGGCTTATAGGCTCCTCCTACTAATGATCAGTTGGCATTAACAGGATATATCTATCAACCAATGAACATTAGTAGGAATATCACCCAATGAGCATATGTAGGAAGTACACAACTGATACACCTGTACTAGTTTCAATTTAAAGTGATATAAAACACAAAAATGTTCTTTTGTGATTAAGACAGAGCATACAATTTTAGAAAAGTTTTCAATTTAGGATTTTTTCTACCTTAATTCCGATTGGCTGATAGAATTCTATCAGCCAATCGGAATCTAAGGGACGCCATCTTGGATGACATCATTTAAAAAGATGTTCTTTCCGAAGAAGACGTCGTTTGAAGAGGATGCTCGGCGCCGGATGTCTTGAAGATGGAGCTGCTCCGCACCGGAAGGATGAAGATAGAAGATGCCGTCTGGATGAAGACTTCTGCCCGTCTGGAGGACCACTTCTGCCCATCTGGAGGACCACTTCTGCCAGCTTCGTTGAGAACATCTTGTTGCTTGGATGAAGACTTCTCCCAGTAAGTGAATCTTCGGGGGTTAGTGTTAGGATTTTTTAAGGGTGTATTGGGTGGGTTTATTTTTTAGGTTAGAGCTTTGGGCAGCAATAGAGCTAAATGACCTTTTAAGGGCAATGCCCATCCAAATGCCCTTTTCAGGGCAATGGGGAGCTTATATTTTGTTAGTTAGGGTTTTATTTGGGGGGTTGGTTGTGTGGGTGGTGGGTTTTACTGTTGGGGGGACCGTATTTTTTTTTTTAGAGGTAAAAGAACTGATTTCTTTGGGGCAATGCCCTGCAAAAGGCCCCTTTAAGGGCTATTGGTAGTTTAGTTTAGGCTAGGTTTTTTTTTTATTTTGGTGGGGCTTTTTTTATTTTGATAGGGCTATTAGATTAGGTGTAATTAGTTTAAAGATCCGTAATTTGTTTTTTATTTTCTGTAATTTAGTTTTTTGTTGTTGTGATTTAGCTAATTTAATTTATTTAATTGTATTTAATGTAGGGAAATAATTTAATTATAGTGTAGTGTTAGGTGTTATTGTAATTTAGGTTAGGTTATATTTTACAGGTAAATTTGTATTTATTTTAGCTAGGTAGTTATTAAATAGTTAATAACTATTTAATAACTATTCTACCTAGTTAAAATAAATACAAACTTGCCTGTAAAATAAAAATAAACCCTAAGCTAGCTACAATGTAAATATTAGTTATATTGTAGCTAGTTTAGGGTTTATTTTATAGGTAAGTATTTAGTTTTAAATAGGAATAATTTAGTTAATGATAGTAATTTTATTTAGATTTATTTAAATTATATCTAAGTTAGGGGGTGTTAGGGTTAGACTTAGATTTAGGGGTTAATACATTTAATATAGTGGCGGCGACATTGGGAGCGGCAGATTAGGGGTTAATAAGTGTAGGTAGGTTGCGGCGACATTGGGGGCTGGAGATTAGGGGTTAATGAATATAATGTAGGTGTTGGCGATGTTGGGGGCAGCAGATTAGGGGTAAATAAGTATAATGTAGGTGGCGGCGATGTCCGGAGCGGCAGATTAGGGGTTAATAAATATAATGTAGGCATCGGCGATGTCCAGAGCGGTATGTAAGGGGTTAATAAGTATAATGCAGGTGTCGGCGATGTCGGGAGCGGCAGATTAGGGGTTAATAAGTATAATGCAGGTGTCGGCGATGTCGGGGGTGGCAGATTAGGGGTTAATAAGTATAATGCAGGTGTCAGCGATGTCGGGGGTGGCAGATTAGTGGTCAATAAGTGTAAGATTAGGGGTGTTTAGACTCAGGGTTCATGTTAGGGTGTTAGGTGTAAACATAAATGTAGTTTCCCCATAGGAATCAATGGGGCTGCGTTACTGAGTTTTACGCTGCTTTTTTTTTTTTTTTTTTTTTTTTAATATATTTTTATTGAGGCAAGAAAAACAGTTACAGCATATGCACTATGAAGGGCAATATCTCACAAGGAATAATACAGTTTTACAGTCATGAACATCAACATAACACTTTGTAAAGGCTTCGCTCGGACAGACCATCACCCCTCACCAATACCTCATATTTAATATTTATATTCTCCAGCGTCTTCGCCGTTACGGAGATCCCCTTAGGGGATCTGAAAACTAGCACACAGTTGAAGACATTTATTTAGACTAAAATAAACATTGAAAGGGAATGTAGTAGTAACCATAACACTCTGAAAGCACACTCATATAGATAATAAAAAACAGAGAGAAAAAAAAAACATAAAAGAAAAAACCAAAAAGAAATCACTACATGAAGACAAGACATTGTTAGGATCCGGAGAACCATTTTTACCGTATTATAAGTACAAGCTTTTGACAAAGGTTTTACGGACAGGGCAGAGGCTACCAAACTCTGCCAGAAGGGCATATAGAAGGATTATTCATCCTTTACCCCCCTTACATATGGGGGGGGGGAGCGGGCGGCACCAAGGCTGGTGATGTCATTCCCTACCTTAATAGGAGTGATCTTACTTTATTTGTGCTATAAACCCCAGCAAAAGTATCTAACAGAGTAGTATACTATCATGGCATACTCTACTTTTTGAATACTATAAGTTGCATGTATTTGAACAATTCTGTCGCAATTTGCATAATAGGAAGAGTTGCATGAGGTTTATCCCCTGGTAGACATTCAAAATATCTTGCTTCACATAGGAGAATTCACTAGTTAAACTCACTAAACGACACAGTTATTTAGACTGAATTAAAAAATGCTCAAGTACTGCAATGATAATAGCAGGTTCTACTATAAAAAATTCTCAGTGTAAATGAAATTCCTAGCTAATAAAACTTGGTGCATGGAGTTAGCAGGAACCAGGATTATAACATGGCGAGGTTGTAGTAAATATATTGATTACAGATGCTCAAGATTGTAGCCTATACAAAACTATTCTCTTAAGCTGGTATATAGATAAAGGAGTTGAGTCTTAGTAAGGAATTAACTCTATGGACACTTCCTCCCACTAGGAACCCTAAGAGAGGTTGCAGTGTCAGCATGGTCTTCACACGGGACTCCACAGGACAGAAATGACCTGTCCAGTATTACTTTGTAGACACCTGAAGGTGGTGACATGCTTTAAATGAATAAAAAGGATGAGCTACCCTATCCCTGCCTCTGACAGGACAAGCCAGTAAGCTAAAATGTGATTAAGCAGTGTCCTATTAAAAATGACTGTACTACAATTATACTGTGGGTAATAGATCAGGTGTAAGGATATAGTTTTTACAAAATATGAGAGCATTATAATGCTGTTGTTTTTAAATCTTCAAACCTACAAAGCCCCGCGCAAAGCCACTTCCATACCACTCCATTTTCAAAGATTACATATATCCAGGGTTATATGGAAAGAAAGGAGATAGAGAATAACATGAAGGCATAATTAGGAAAAGATATCAGGCAGGTACAATAAATCTTAAATACCCTTGTGTGAGTCTGCAGTTCCCATTAGTCACAGAAAAGCATCATAGTCAGAGCAAATACAGACGAGACCCATAACATGGTTAGCATTGTAAATTAGCTAATGAACACTTAGACCCATTCTCATGAGTCTCAACAGTCTCTCCGTCTAAACTAGTGACAAGCGTGCAAAGAATGTTATCTTCAATACATTTGTAAGCTGACTATGGGTAGGGTATCAAGTAATTAATAAAGTTTTATAAACATACATCTTATCTCTTTGTACAAAGGCATGTGGGTATGGCCAGACAGAGACAGCATCAAATGAGTCCGAGCTGTACATGCACAGAAAAGGTTTCACAATGTCTCTCAATATCAGCATTCTGGGATCCAAGAGTCGGCACTAATGCAGTCCATTTTGCATTAAAAAAGAAACAAAGAAAGATATCTGCGGTGCTAACCAATGACTTTTTATCGTAAATTGAGACTCATAAATCGGGACTTTCAGGCTATGGAGCCGTCATGTAGGGCGATGAGGCCGAGGTACCCAGAGGTAAGTCAGATAAGGAAAAACAGGTTCATCCTATGCCGGTTCTGCATAAACAGGTCAGTCTGAAGGCGTACTGGGCAGTGAGTGAATCCGCCGAACCAGACCGCCACAAAAGTGGACCAGAGAGTTTCCCCCAGCCGCCCGGGCCAGCAAAGGAACCAAACCTCAGATCCGGGCGGAGATCAGAAAGAGCCCCCCTGGTAAGATGAGTTGCCTCTGGAGGTACATTCTCCTGGTGTAACACAATTGCGGCGGTATTTCCAGATCTCTCAGGGACCCCGATCATGTCGGTCTCCACAACTGATCTCCCCTTCAGGCATCCGTGGGTCACACTTGGCATCCGGGTGTCTGCTGCATCTCCCAAATCAGATGCATACTGTAAGGATCCACAAATCTCTTGGGTTAACACACTCACCGATGAGCAAGCAGTCTCTGCTAAGGGGTGTCGGGTAGAGCTCCCCTGGGTAACAAACTCGAGCATATCAGATGCCGCAGCCTCTCCTTCAAGACACCCCGTGTTGCCTTCATCTGTAGCTTGGCGGCTAACAATCGAGATAAGCCGGTCTAGTCTACTCAGCAATTTGCGTTCATATTCCTGAAACAGGGCTAGGATAGCCACGTGGAGATCCTCCATGACCGCTCCACTTCACAGCTAGGCCACACCGAGTTGTCCTGTCAGTGGGCCGTGAGAACACTCCCGGTCTTCCTCAAATCTGTAAAGGAAACCTTTAGATAGAGGTTTAAGCACTTCTCTCCTTTCTTTTTGAATATCAGGTCAGATAAGAACCCCAGAATCTTTACTGAAGCCGGGAGCTACTGAAATGTGCGACCAGTCCCTTTGGCGGTTAGATCCGCCCCCCTTTACGCTGCTTTTTTGCAGGTGTTAGACTTTTTCTCAGCCGGCTCTCCCTGTTGATGTGTATGGGGAAATTGTGCACAAACACGTATAACCAGCTCACCGCTCACTTTAACAGCACTGGTATTGGAGTGCGGTATGGAGCACAATTTAGCTCTACGCTCACTTCTTGTCTTTTAACGCCGGGTTTGTAAAAACTCGTAATACCAGCGCTGCAGGTAAGTGAGCGGTGAGAAAAAACTGCACGGTAGCACCGCACAGCTCATAACACAAGACTCGTAATCTAGTCGTATGTTTACATAGCTTGTCAATAGCCTATACTGTAACAGACCGTGTACACTGATATCATGGATCTATATACCGATAATAAATGTACTCACTAAAGAAATGAGCCATATATAGAAATATTCAAAAACAATTTTTCCGTATTTTGCAGGACCGTCAAAGGTTGGGAATTCTGTCTTGCTGTCCCAGTTACAAAAATGTATATATTTTTTTAAATTACCTCTTTTATATGGATCAAAATGTTTTGATTACAATGTTCCTTTAATTTTGCAGTGGCCTACTACTGGTAGAACGTTAAAAACAATTTAAATTGATCATATAAACAGTTCTATCATGCATACAACATAGCTTAAATCATATTGCATTTTTACCCAATTTTTTTTTTAAAAATGAGAGAGAAAATAGATTTATATAGACACTGTATATAATGATGTTGAAGTTCCTTTAAAAAGAGCAAACAATCAGCTAGATTACGAGTTTGGCATTATGAGTGAAAAGCAGCGTTATGGCCCATAACGCTGCTTTTTCCCTTACGCTGCTATTACAAGTCTTGTAGGTATAGGTGTATGTACCGCTCACCTTTTAGCCTTTCACGCAACGTCAGTACCGCAATTTTAAAAAATGGGACTCCCATAGCGCCAGTATTATGAGTGAGCGGTACACCCTATACTGACAAGATCCGTACCACCATCTAAAGTTAGTAGTTATGAGTTTTATGTTACAAAGCTGTAGCTTAAAACTCATAACTAAAGTGTTAAAAAGTACACTAACACCCATAAACTACCTATTAACCCCTATAATAAACCTATTAACACCTAAACCGCTGCCCTCCTGCATCGCAAACACTATTTAAATATTATTAATCCCTAATCTGCCATCCGCCCACACCGCTGCTATAATAAATCTATTAACCCCTAATCCGCAAGCCCCCACAACGAAATATACTTAAATAAAGTATTAACCCCTAAACCGAATGACCCCCTAACTTTATATTAAAATCACAATTTCCCTTTCTTAAATTAAATTAAAACTTACCAGTCAAATTAAATAAATTAATTTTAAACTAACAATTAAACTAAGATAATTATTAAACTACAATTAAACTAACTCTCAATTAAATTAAACTAAACTACACATTAAAAAAATCCTAACACTACTCTAAAAATTACAAAAAGTATCTAAATACAAAAAAAAATAAAATAACTAAATTACAGAAAAAACAAACACTAAATTACGAAAAATAAGAAACAAATTATCAAAAATAAAAAAGAATTACACCTACTCTAATAGCCCTATCAAAATAAAAAAACAAACCCTGGCCTACAATAAACTACCAATGGCCCTTAAAAGGGCCTTTTGTGGGGCATTGCCCCAAAGAATTCAGCTCTTTTACCTGTAAAAAAAATACAAACAAATTAAGCTCCCCATTGCCCTGAAAAGGGCATTTGTATGGGCATTGCCCTTAAAAGGACATTTAGCACTTTTACATGCCCAGACCCTAAACTAAAGATAAAACCCACCCAAAAAACCCTTAAAAAACCCAAACACTAACCCCCGACGATCCACTTACAGTTCTTGAAGTCCCGCTTGAAGGATCCATCCAGTCGGCAAGAAGTCTTCATCCAGACGGACTCTTCGATCTTCATCCAGCCGGTGAAGTCCTCATCCAGGCGGCAAGAAGTTTTCATCCAGACGGCGTCTTCTATCTTCATCCATCCGGCACGGAGCGGGTCCATCCTGAAGACACCCGGCGCGGAGCATCCTCTTCATATGGTCGCTGCCGTAAACTGGAACTTCAATGCAAGTGACGTCATCCAAGATGTCTTCCTTTGCATTCCTACTGGCTGAAAGATTTCAATCAGCCAATAGAATTAGAGCTGCTAAAATCCTATTGGCTGTTCCAATCGGCCATTAGGATTTGAGCAGTTCTCATTCTATTGGCTGTTCCAATCAGCCAATGCCGTCTGGATGAAGATACCGTCTAGATGAAGACTTCTTGCCGCCTGGATGATGACTTCACCGGCTGGATGAAGATCGAAGAGGCTGCCTGGATGGATCCTTCAAGCGGGACTTCAAGAACTGTAAGTGGATCGTCGGGGGTTAGTGTTAGGTTTTTTTAAGGGTTTTTTGGGTGGCTTTTATTTTTAGTTTAGGGTCTGGGTATGTAAAAGAGCAAAATAACCCTTTAAGGGCAATGTCCATACAAATGTCCTTTTCAGGGCAATGGGGAGCTTAGTTTTTTAGTAAGTTATTTTATTTGGGGGGTTGGTTGTGGGGGTGGTGGGTTTTACTTTTGGGGGGTGTTTGTATTTTTTTTACAGGTAAAAGAGCTGATTTCTTTGGGGCAATGCCCCACAAAAGGCCCTTTTAAGGGCCATTGGTAGTTTATTGTAGGCTAGGTTTTTTTATTTTGGGGGGGCTTTTTTATTTTGATAGGGCTATTAGATTAGGTGTGTCTTTTTTATTTTTGATAATTTGTTTCTTATTTTTTGTAATTTAATGTTTGTTTTTCTGTAATTTAGTTATTTTTATTTTTAGTAATTTTAGTGTTTTGTTGTTGTAATTTTAGGTTTAAGTGTAAGGCAGGTTAGGTTTTATTTCACAGGTAAGTTTGTATTTATTTTTACTAGGTTATTAGTACATAGTTAAAAACTATTTACTAACTAGTCTATCTAGTTAAAATAAATACAAACTTATCTGTGAAATAAAAATAAAACCTAAGATAGCTACAATGTAACTATTAGTTATTTTATTTCACAGGTAAGTATTTAGTTTTTAATTATGTTAAAGTTAGGGGGGGTTAGGGTTAGGTTTAGGGCTAGGTTTAGGGGTTATTATAGTTTAATTTAGCATGTTGCGATGTGGAGGGGCTGGCGGTTTAGGGTTTAATATGTTTATTTAGTTAATAATTGTAAATTGAATTTAGGAATATTTTTATTATGTTAAAGTTAGTGGGTGTTAGGGTTAGGCTTAGGGTTACGTTAGGGTTAGGGTTATGTTAGGGTTAGGTTTAGGGGTTAATGGATTTATTTAGTGGTAGTGATGTGGGAGGCCAGAGGTTTAGGGGTTAATAACTTTAGTATAGTGGTGGGGACATCGGGAGCGGCAGATTAGGGGTTAATAGTTTTTTTTTTTTATAAATAATTTTTATTGATTTAGAGAAAAGAAAATAACAACTTGACACAAGCATAACGAACACAAAAGCATTGGAGCACCTCTATACCAGTTTGATAAAGCATATATAAGGCATATACATCTTAAGCAAAGCTTCCAATATTATATATTCATGGGTTCTCTTTCTTTCGAAAAAGGACTAGTGTAAAGCAGTGCAAGAGTTCCTGCCCCCTAGGGTGGCCATATATTTTAAGCAGTCTTTGAATATTTTCTGTGCTGTGCTAACCCCGGGGGAAGTTGCAACTTTACCTCTTCATGGATCTTAGTGGTGGTATAGGAGTCTTGAGTGCAGCAATATCACGAACTAGTAAATTCAAGTAAACAAACTAAAACCTATACATTTAGTACAGAACTGGGGAGAGGAGACAAGAAAGAAAGTAAAGAGGGGTAAGGAGAGGGAGGGGAGGGGGGGGCGGGGGAGAGACCTTTTATAGCTTTGGTTAGGTGTAAATGCTATGTCATTGTGTCTATTTAGTTATTTCTGTATTTGGTAGTGACTTTATTACGCATGTGTGAGAGAGATGGTATCCCAGTAAAATCTCAAATCTGCATAAAATGCAGACTTATTTCTTTTATAATATCCGTATTCCTCACAAGAGAGTGTCTCATCTGTTTTTTTAAACCAAGCTTCTAGAGATGGAGTAATGGGAGATTTCCAATGTAGGGCAACGAGGGCTTTTGCGCAGTTTATTCCTATTCGTATTAGCGTTCTCCTAATTTTACATTGTAATGGAGGGGTATCATTCAAAAGAACTATTTGTGGGGTTAATGAGAAATCAGGCTCAGCCAGCTTCCGCAAGGTGGCTTCAATACTCTGCCAAAAGGGGGTCAGTTTTGGACAAGACCACCACGTATGCAATGTGGTGCCTCGCCCATCACACCCCCTCCAGCAAAAAGAAGAAGAGGTAGGGTAGATATTGTTTAGTCTGTTTGGAATTAAATACCAGCGCATGAGGACTTTATAATTCAGCTCTATTATTTTAGGTGAGGTGGATGAGGTGTGTGTGTTTTGGAAAATTTGTAGCCATTGTTTAGTGTCTAGGGTTGTATTCAGTTCTTGGTGCCATCTGTCCGTATATTTAGGGAGTATAGGTGTCTGGGCATTTTGTAGTAAGGTTTTGGCCAGTGACAGTGATCCTTTAGTGATCTTGCCCATCAGGCAGATTTGTTCGAACGGAGTTGGCTGTCTTAGTAAATCTGACCTATGGTGTGCTGTCTGGAGGAAATGCTGCAATTGTGCGTACCTTAGCCATGGGGCAAATGCACCATGTAAGATCTGTGATAGTTCTGCTCATGTCCTGAGCTTACCCCGAGAGAGTAACTGAGCTATGGGGACGGAATCTTGGAGTTCATTAACTGCTGTTTCATGTTTTGGGGAGCCATACCCTCCCATGGTTTCTATATTGGGGAAAATTGGAGTAAGTGGTGAGGTGGATGTGGACAGGGTCGGAGTCGTCTTAAGTAAGTAGTCCCAGGTATTGAATACATGTTTGTATAGTATAGAGGATGAGCATGCAGGAGTACGCTTAGATCCCGGGAGCCAGCAAAGAGGACCCGGGTTAGGGGTTCTAAGTAGCTGCGAATCAACTGTCACCCATGCCTTGGACTCTTTTCTACAATGCCAATCTATAATTCTTTGCAAAGCGACCGCTTGGTAGTAAACGTTTATGTTTGGCAGTCCCAGCCCACCGCTCTGGAGGGGTCTATACATAGTTTCTCTTGATATCCTTGGACGAAGGCTGCCCCACACAAAGGCATTCACCGCCCCTTGTAATTGTTGTATATAGGATTTGGGAAGGGCAATCGGTAGTGCTTGCAATGTATAAAGGATTCTGGGTAGTATTGTCATTTTGATGGACTGCACCCTACCCCACCACGATAGTGGTTTGTCTTTCCATGACGTTAATGAGTGTTGTATAGAATGTAGGAGAGGTTGATAATTTAGAGAGAACCACTTGGCTGGATTAGAGGATAGCATTATCCCCAAGTATTTGAGATGAGAGTGTTGTATTTTAAATGGGCATGTTTTGACAAAACTTGCAAATTTGGTGGGGGACATCGAGATGTTTAGGAGTTCTGATTTGGAATAATTAATTAGGAAATGTGAGAATCTACTAAATCTGTTAAATTCTACAGTCAGTGCAGGTAGGGAAGATACTGGGTCAGTGAGGGTAAGTAAGATGTCATCTGAGAACATCGCGAGTTTATGTGTATTTGGGCCAATGGTAATTCCGTGGATATTTGGGTTTAGCCTAATGTGACTAGCTAATACCTCCATTGTAAGAACAAAAAGGATGGGGGAGAGAGGGCAACCCTGCCTTGTCCCATTATTTATATTAAACCTCTGTGAAAGAACCCCATTAGTGCGTACTCTAGCTGATGGATTATTATATAGGTGGTAAATGCGTTTAATCATCAATTCTCCGAAGCCAAAATGTTTTAGAGTGCTTTTTAAAAAGGGCCAATTTAGTCTATCGAAGGCCTTTTCCGCGTCAGTGGAGGCCAGGACCGCAGGGATTTTTTGCTTTTTCACATATTCCAATAAATGGAGGGTACGGATTGTGTTATTCCTGGCCTCCCTGAGGGGAACAAAGCCAGCCTGATCAACATGAACAAGTGTAGTGAGTACTTTATTGATTCGGTTCGCAAGTATCTTAGCATAAATTTTTATATCCCCGTTTAGTAAGGAAATTGGGCGATAATTACCTGGTTCTGTGGGGGGCTTGCCAGGTTTGGGAATTACCGAAATGTGTGCCTCTAGGAGATTAGGGGTGAATTGTCCTTTTTTGTCTATTGAGTTGAAGAGTTTGGTGAGGTGTGGGACCAGGATATTTTGGAATTGTTTATAATATAGGGACGAGAAGCCACCTGGGCCTGGACTTTTGTGTAAGGGAGTCTCTTTTATGGCTAGTGCAACCTCCTGTGAGGTGATAGGGTTCTCCATTTGCCTCGAGATTTGTTCTGGTAGTGTTGGGATGTTAGAGTCCTGTATATAAGTGTCTATAGCCGCGCAATCTAAGGAGTGAGTCATCTCTGGGATATTATAAAGGTTTTTGTAGTAGTCACTAAATATGTTTGCTATTGATTTGCTCTCATAAATGTATTCTCCTTGGATAGAGGGATGTGTTAACTTGTGGATGAAGTTGTTGTTCGTACGGACCTTTAATGCCCTTGCTAAGAGAGATCCTGCCTTATTGCCCTCCACAAAGTAGAGTTTTTTTAAGTATATTGCTTTTCTCTGTGCTTCTTTATTGAGTAGATCATTTAGTTCTCACCTAGTTTTAGTTAGCTGTAGTGTGTAATGGGTGTGGCTGGGTGTCTGCATATGTAGGTTTTCTATGTGTTTCAGTTGGTGCAGTAAATTGTTATATTTTTCATTATAGTTTTTCTTAAATATCGCTTTCTGTTTCATAAATTCCCCATCTGATTACTGCTTTGTGTGCTTCCCATAACAAGGCAGGAGAGGTTTTGGGTGTGGTATTGTGTTTAAAGTAGTCTTTAAGTGTGTGAAGAAATTTATCCCTTATAGCTGGTTGTAAGAGAAGAGTTTCGTCAAGTCGCCAGGTGGGTTCTGTCAATGGTTTGTCTGATAAAGTCAATGATAAAGTCGTCATCGAGTGATCTGACCATGGGGTCGGTAGAATTTCTGAGGATCTCGCTAGGGGTAGACTCTGTTGGTCAATAAATATGTGGTCTATTCTAGAATAGGATTTTTGGGGGTTGGAGTAGAAGGTGTAAGACCTCTGTGGTGGGTGCTGGATTCTCCAGACATCTAGTAGAGTTGCTTCCCGAAGGGTCTTTATAATAGCACTTAGTGAGCTTCTGGGTATTGAACTTTTAGCGTTGGAACAGTCTAAAGTCGGTTCCATGGCAATATTACTGTCTCCCGCCAAGATCACTGTTCCTTGCGCTACACCTAATAAGACCTTAATCACTTTTTTAAAGAAACGGACCTGTCCTGAATTTGGGGCCTAAATATTCACCAGTGTGATGGGTCTGTTGTAAAGGGTGCCTAGTAGTATCAGGTACCTCCCCTCACTATCTGTATATTTTTGAGTGAGCTGGAAGGGGACATTGCTACTGAACAATATGCCCACACCATTTCTTTTGGTGGGGGCTGAGCTAAAATAGCCTGTTGAGAATTGTCTAGAGGTGCACCTGAGGGGTTAATAGTTTTATGTAGGTGGCGGCGATGTTGGGGGCGGAAGATTAGGGGTTAATAACATTATCTAGGTGGCGGCAATGTTGGGGCAGCAGATTAGGGGTTAATAACATTATGTAGGTGGCGGCGATGTTGGGGGCGGCAGATTAGGGGTTAATAACTGTATGTAGGTGGCAGCGATGTTGGGGGCAGCAGATTAGTGGTGTTTAGACTCTGGGTTTATGTTAGGGTGTTAGGTTTAAACATTATTTTCTTTTTCCCCATAGAACATCAATGGGGCTGCGATCGCAGGTGTTAGACTTTTTTTTTTGCCAGCTCTCCCCATTGATGTCTATGGGGAAATCGTGCATGAGCACGTCAAAGCAGTGCTTGTTTTCGGTGCAATATAGAGCTCAACGTAACCATTTTGCCCGCGCAAGCCTGCTTTTTACAAACCTGTAATACCAGCGCTATAGGGAGGTGAAATAACGCCGCTTTTGTGGCGGTCGTTAAAATCCCTATAGCACTCAAAACTCGTAATCTAGCTGAATGTATGCTATAAAGTGTACATAGGATAATATAAAATATGGTAACCTTTTTAAATATAGTCAAAGCTTTGGTATTAAAAAATGCAGTTGTCCACGTCTGAAGTATTCTAAGCTCTGTGACTGAGATGAACAATTCTTTCAGCTCTATGGGGGGGGGGGGGGCAAGCGACCACAACTATAAACTGAAAATGTAGGTTTAGTAAAGAGAAAAGCATTCATAAACATTAAAACACAATTTTAATATGCAAAAAATGTAAATTATAACAAATGTTTTGCAGCTCTTTACAGAGGCTATGTGCTACTTCTCCCCAATAAATGACATAAATGCATAAAAGACACTGCACCTTAGGTTGAGCTTTATCCCATAAAGTAAACTGCATAGTTCAGTGAAACTCATCCATGTAGTGCAGCTGATTATCTCTTATAATATTTTAAATGCATTTTAACAGCACCAAGGTTAGTGCCCCTGAGGTTATAGGGTAATTTAGGTTTGCACCAGATACTGGCCAACACCCAAGCCAGCAAATTTCTCTGCACCAGGGCATGGAAGATCCCACTGAAGGTACTGCGTGCTTCTGGAGATGGCTAAGCGGCATCAGGGTGGTGCTTTGTACTCCCCAGCCCGATAGCCTCCTAGCATGACCCTGGACTCCAGCAGTACACAGTACCTTTGGTACCCTGAGGCTTCCCTTCTTTGGAACAACTGTAGCCTTAATGAGAGAGCGCCACATGGGTATGTGACTCAAAGTTCCAAGGTAATAGCTGAAACTTTAACTCACTTCACCCTGTGGAGCTCTATCATTATAAAAGCAGGTGTTGGGACATGGATACAAAACTGGTACTAACATTGCTTTCTTTATATCCTCTTGGAGTCTGGATTTTCTAATCACCACTCCACTCCATGTTAGCCGTTCTGCCATTCTCTCACTGCACCTGGCGTTGGCTGATGACATCATGTGTAATACACTCCCAAAGGTTAAAGGCTGCCAGTTACACCACGGCCAGTTAAACACTACAGCCAGTTAAATTAAACACTATGGGGCCAATTTATGTAGCTGCAAATGCATAGGTTAAGAAGCTGCGGTCTTAATACAGCTGCTCATTAACTCATCCGCCACCTCTGAGGCAGCGGACTCCCCCTGCCAGCGGCCGGTTGGCCGTGAATCTGCAGGGGGTGGCATTGCACAAGCATTTCACATGAAATGCTTGTGCGATGATAACTGTCTGCATTTATTGATGTTGAGCGGACATGATCCGCTACAGTGGATCATGTCCATCTGCATCTTCAGAAATCGGCCCCTATGGGCTAGATTACATTTCATGAAAGCGTTATTAGCGCTTCACTTTTAAATACCAGCGCACAATAGTTTGTGCAGATATTGCAAGTCAGCTTGTGTTCGCATTGGTAGGAAGCATTGTGCTCATGAGATTGCGCTTCCATTGGCTCATATGGGAGCCTCATTCTGATGCCATCACAGACGGTATTCGAATTTCAGCGCCAGCGAAGGGGGTAAGTCGTGCAGCGATGGAAGCAATCAAATATTACTTTAAAGTGAGTTAACTATGTTGCTTTAAATAGATTAATTCTTATTTTCTCATCATAGCGGGCACTTCAAGATCTTCTAACAAGGGCAACATAATTTGCAAAAGCCTGGAGCATGCCAGTTTCTCCAGCCAATTAGAGACTAAATGCTGATATACATATATATTTATGTGTTAATATGACTATATACTGTACATATATATTTATGTGTTAATATGTGTATATACACATATTAACACATAAATATATATGTATATCAGCATTTAGTCTCTAATTGGCTGGAGAAACTGGCATGCTCCAGGCTTTTGCAAATTATGTTGCCCTTGTTAGAAGATCTCGAAGTGCCAGCTATGATGAGAAAATAATAATTAATCTATTTAAAGCAACATAGTTAACTCACTTTAAAGTAATGTTAACGTTAAAATTAGAAGAAAAATTGTAAGAAATAGTTCACATTCCAACTGTAAAGTTTGTAAATTGGTTGTAAACATTCAAAATCTCCACTGAGTTTTATAGTATCTTTCAAAACTGTCATTCTATTTAATGGACATATTTGTTGTTGCTGCTAGTTTGTACACTTTACACCTGGAATGTAAACTAGATTTAAATCTGCAAAAACTATATTTTATCTTATCTAGTACCTCAGCTTTAGCTATGTCCCATTTTCCTTTAATTTGATTGTTTCTAGAAAATATTCCTTTATCATTTAGTTATTTATTGTAATGCAGATGAAACAGAAACTAGGGGGTAACTTTATCATATGTCAGGCGGACATGATTCTCAAGTGTGACAGTCTTATAGCAGCACTCCTGACATGGACTTAAGTGAAACAAAGCAGGCAGTGAAACTCGTCAACACTGATTGCCCACCAAAACAAAATGGTAGTTTAGATCTATACATGGATGGAGATATTGATAGATAAAATTATAATGTAAACACCTGACAATTGAATATTATTTAAATATGTCATTCAATAAAAATGTATAGGAAATGATTTAAGTATATTACTCTATTTACTATTTGTATTAGTTCTGTAGACTCAACCAATAAGTTTATTTATTATAAAAACATAATTGTGTCGTAAATCTTTACTAAACTCTTGTTACTAAGCCTAATTTTCAAATAAATCCTATATAATAAAAGGCCAGGTATGTTTGTCAGATGCAGTCATGCGCAGTAGAGACTGCACAAGGACAAACATACCTGGCCTTGAGCAGCAGAGAAAGTGTTTTTCAGGAGGTTCCATGGGGGAGGACGGGAGCGCTGTGATGGGGGCGTGGCCAGATGTGTCATGATGGGGGCGTGGCTGAGCGGGAGAGAGAGCAAAAGAGAGGGGAAGAGAGAGAGAGCAAAAGAGAGGGGAGAGATGGCAAAAGAGAGGGGAGAGAGAGAGCAAAAGAGAGGGGAGAGAGAGAGAGAGCAAAAGAGAGGGGAGAGAGAGAGCAAAAGAGAGGGGAGAGATAGAGCAAAAGATAGTGGAGATATAGAGCAAAAGAGAAGGTAGAGATAGAGCAAAAGAGAAGGGCGAGATAGAGCAAAAGAGAGGGGAGAGAGAGAGCAAAAGAGAGGGGAGAGAGAGAGAAAAAGAGAGGGGAGAGAGAGAAAAAGAGAGGGGAGAGAGATAGCAAAAGAGAGGGGAGAGAGAGAGCAAAAGAGAGATGAAAGAGAGAGCAAAAGGGGTGGTGAAAGAATCCACCTGGATGGCAGGGTAAGCTGAATCCAGGTGGATTCTAAAAATGGCAGGGTGGTGAAAGAATCCACCTGGATGCAGCGTAAGCTGCACCCAGGTGGATTCTGAAAATGGCAGGGTGGTGAAAGAATCCACCTGGATGCAGAGTAAGCTGCACCCAGGTGGATTCTGAAAATGGCAGGGTGATGAAAGAATCCACCTGGATGCAGCGTAAGCTGCACCCAGGTAAATTCTGAAAATGGTAGGGTGGTGAAAGAATCCACCTGGATGTAGCATAAGCTGCGCCCAGGTGGATACTTTCACCACTCTGCCATTTTTGGAATCCACCTGGATGCAGCATAAGCTGCATCCAGGTGGATTCCGAAAATGGCAAGGTGGTTCCGTCACCACAATAGACCGCCCTTCCGAAAATGACAGGGTGGTTCCGTCACCACAAAAGACTGCCCTCTGGGCAGGCTTTCCCACTTATTTATATAAAAGAAGAGTTACAAAATAGGTTGTTTCTACATCTGTAGTTTAAACAAAAATTAGACTGCCCTTTGGGCAGGCTTATCGACTAGTTAACACATAAATATATATGTATATCAGCATATACATATATATTTAATGGAAATGCACAGTTCCCATTGACCACAATGTCAGTAACCCCAAAACACTGCATAGGGCAGTAATTTTATTAAAAAATAAAGATGCTACCATCTTTATTTTTTTAATACACTACACTAGACAGTATTTTGGGGGCATTTGGGACAGATTTATAAAATTAACCAGAAATCCGATCTCTGGTTAATTTTATAAGTGCTAATTGCTACAGCAAGCTTGTGGTATCAATAACCAGCCACTTGAAATAGCTGGTTAATTATCTCGCTCCCACAAATGGGCAAATGGTAGTGCGATAATTTAATGCTACACTTGTAATCTAGTCCTTTGTCATCCATGTCTTTACTGCAAACAATATAACCTATAGACTCTGCAGATTACTTAAATTTCAATTGTCAATGGCAAGACCCCAAATTAAATTTTGAGCCTCCAGATATATAAAACATACCAGTAACAGTGACTAGACCTTTATGTTGTTTGCATTTAAGTTAACTAAACTAGAAAAAACATTCAGTCATCAACTTGTCATAAAATAGATGTTAAAAAGTGTTTATTTGTTTTTCGAGTAACAAAAGACAATTTTATAAGTTGTAGCAAGCTCTGATCATCTCTCATGTCTCCCCTTCTGTACATCCACTCTTAAATGGATCATTTTGAATTGATGTCAGAGGTAGCGGCTAATTTTCAAAAAATGTCACAGAAGGTTACCTACAATATTAAAGTGGCTCAGATTAGTACATTTTAAAGGACAAAAAAAAATAATCTGTTTTACAGCAAGTGTCAAACTCAAACTTTGCCAATTCAAAAGATAAAACACAGCATCGTACCTGTGACATTGTCATTGTGATTTTGCTGGTGGAAATCTCTATTGAACAAAAGCTGCAGTTATTTGGAATTATAATTGGATGGAGAAACTGACATACTCCAGGCTTTTGCAAATGATGTTGCCTTGTTAGAAGATCTTGAAGTGCCAGCTATGAAGTGAAAATAATAATGAATCTATTTAAAGCAACATAGTTAACTCACTTTAATGTAATGTTAACGTTAAAATTAGAAGAAAAATTCTAAGGAATAGTTCACATTCCAGCTGTAAAGTTTGTAAATTGGTTGTAAACATTCAAAATCTCCATTGAGTTTCATAGTAACTTTCAAAACTGTCATTCTATTTAATGGACATATTTGTTGTTGCTGCTAGTTTGTACACTTTACACCTGGAATGTAAACTAGATTTAAATCTGCAAAAACTATCTTTTATTTTATCTAGTACCTCAGCTTTAGCTATGTCCCATTTTCCTTTAATTCGATTGTTTCTGGAAAATATTCCTTTATCATTTAGTTATTTATTGTAATGCAGAAGAAACAGAAACTAGGGGGTAACTTTATCATATGCCAGGGGGACATGATTCTCAAGTGTGACAGTCTTATAGCAGAGCTCCTGACATGGACTTGAGTGAGACAAAGTAAGCAGTGAAACTCGTCAACACTGATTGCTCACCAAAACAAAATGGTAGTTTAGATCTATACAGGTGTGACGAGTGGGCGTGACCGGGCCAGGGGAGAAAGCAACAGAGGGTAGAGAGCAAAAAAGAGGCGAGAAAGCAAAAGAGAGAAGGGGGTGCAAGAGAGCAAAAGAGAAGAGGGGGAGAGAGAGAGCAAAAGAGGGGGTAAAGAGAGAACAAAAGAGAGAGGGGAAAGAGAGAGAGAGCAAAAGAGAGGGGGGAAAGAGAGAGCATGCAAAAGAAAGGGGGGAGAGAGATAGAAAAAGAGAGGGGGAGAGAGAGAGCAAAAGAGAGGGGGAGAGAGAGAGCAAAAGAGAGGAGGGAGAGAGAGAGCAAAAAAAGGGGGAAAGAGAGCAAAAGAGGGGGGGAAGAGGGAGAGAGCAAAAGAGAGGGGGGGAGAGAGAGAGCAAAAGAGAAGGGGGAGAGAGCAAAAGAGAGGGGGTTAGAGAGCAAAAGAGAGGAGAGAGAAAGAAAAAGAGAGGGGGGAGAGAGCAAAAGAGAGGGGGAGAGAGCAAAAGAGAGGAGGGAGAGAGAGAGAGAGAGAGAGAGAGAGAGAGGGCAAAAGAGAGGGGAGAGAGAGTAAAAGAGAGGAAGGAGAGAGAACAAAAGAGAGGGGGGATAGAGAGAGAAAGCAAAAGAGAGGGGAGAGAGAGAGAGAGAGAGAGCAAAAGAGAGGAGGGAGAGAGAGCAAAATACAGAGGAAAGAGAGAAAGCAAAAGAGAGGGGGATATAGAGAGCAAAAGAGGGGGAAGAGAGAGAGCAAAAGAGGGGAGGGAGAGTGCAAAAGAGGGGAGAGAGCAAAAGAGAGGGGAGAGAGAGCAAAAGAGGGAAGAGAGAGAGAGAGCAAAAGAGGGGAGGGAGAGTGCAAAAGAGGGGAGAGAGCAAAAGAGAGGGGAGAGAGAGCAAAAGAGAGGGGAGAGAGAGCAAAAGAGAGGGGAGAGAGAGCAAAGAGAGGGGGAGCAAAAATGAGGGGGGAGAGAGAGCAAAATAAAGGGGGGAGAGAGAGCAAAAGAGAGGGAGAGAGTGAGCAAAAGATAGGGAGAGAGAGAGCAAAAGAGGATAGAGGGAGAGAGAGAGAGAGAGAGAGAGAGAGAGAGAGCAAAAGAGGGGGAAAGAGAGAAAGCAAAAGAGGGAGGATAAAGAGAGCAAAAAAGAGGGGAAGAGAGAGAGAGAGCAAAAGAGGGGAGGGAGAGCGCAAAAGAGGGGAGAGAGAAAAAGAGAGGGGAGAGAGAGCAAAAGAGAGGGGGAGAGAGAGCAAAGAGAGGGGGAGAGAGAGCAAAAAAGAGGGTAAAAAGAGAGCAAAATAGAGGGGGGGGAGAGATTGCAAAAGAGAGGGAGAGAGTGAGCAAAAGAGAGGGAGAGAGAGAGAGCAAAAGAGGGTGAGAGAGCAAGCAAAAGAGGGGGGGAGAGAGAGAGCAAAAGAGGGAGGAGAAAGAGCAAAAAAAGAGGGGAGAGAGAGCAAAAAGGAGGGGAGAGAGAAAAAAGAGGGGAGAGAGAGCAAAAGAGAGGGGGAGAGAAAGAGAGCAAAAGAGAGGGGAGAGAGAGAGAAAGAGAGCAAAAGAGAGGGGGAGAGAAAGAGCAAAAGAGGGTGAGAGATTGCAAAAGAGAGGCTGGAGAGAGAGAGAGCGCAAAAAAGAAGGAGGGGAGAGAGAGCAAGGGGTGGGACCGCGGTACTTTAAAAAATTGGCCCATGTACACGGGCTTTAGGACTAGTTTCAAATAATTGTTTATATTGTTTTCTGTAACCCCTATGGCTCCACTTACTGTTGCATATAATACCTGTTTAATATACTTCTAGATCTTTTATTTCATTGCTAACACAGCTAACAATGCTCACCTTGGTGTGAAGATCTTTTTCCCAGTATCCAAGCAACTCTGGAAAAACTGGTTCTTCACAGATAACTGATGACTTGAAGCTGTCTTTTTTCAGTTTCCGGTCAAATGGCTGATGCCCAGTTATTATTTCATATAAAATGATGCCAGCGACCCACCAATCAACAGCAGTATTGTAACTCTGCCGTAAATGCATCTGTTCAAAGAATGTTGAGAGATTATTTGCTGTACTACTATGTTATCATCAGATTGCTATATATACAGTATTTGACCTGAAGAAAAACACAAATATTCCTATATGTATATCTACAAATTAATAAAAGGATTAAACTGTATGGGTAAACAAAGTAAATGCTCAGATATGTTAGTGTTATATGTAACATTTGAAGAAAATATCGGCTAGATTTAGAGTTTTGCGGCCAAAGGGGTGCGTTAGCTACGCATGTTTTCCCCCCCCCCGCACCTTTTAAATAACGCTGGTATTTAGAGTTCTCTGAAGGGCTGCGTTAGGCTCCAAAAAAGGAGCGTAGAGCATAATTTACCGCCACTTCAACTCTAAATAACAGCGTTGCTTACGGTAGCGGCCAGCTTGAAAAACGTGCTCGTGCACGATTTCCCCATAGGAAACAATGGGGCAGTTTGAGCTGAAAAAAAAACCTAACACCTCCAAAAAAGCATCGTTCAGCAACTAACGCAGCCCCATTGTTTCCTATGGGGAACAGTTTCTAAGTCTGCACCTAACACCGTAACATGAACCCCGAGTCTAAACACCCCTAACTTTACACTTATTAACCCCTAATCTGTCGCCCCCGCTATCGCTGACCCCTACATTATATTATTAACCCCTAATCTGCCGCTCCGTACAACGCTGCAACCTACGTTATCCCTATGAACCCCTAATCTGCTGCCCCCAACGTCGCAGACACCTACATTATATTTATTAACCCCTAATATGCCCCCCCAACGTTGCCGCTACCTTACCTACACTTATTAACCCCTAATCTGCCGACTGGACCTCGCCGCCACTATAATAAATGTATTAACCCCTAAACCGCCTCACTCCCGCCTCGCAAACCCTATAATAAATAGTATTAACCCCTAATCTGCCCCCTAACATCGCCACCACCTAACTTCAAGTATTAACCCCTAATCTGCCGACCAGACCTCGCCGCTACTCTAATAAATGTATGCTAAGTCTAACCCTAACCCTAACACCCCCCTAAGTTAAATATAATTTTTATCTAACGAAATAAATTAAATCTTATTAAATAAATTAATCCTATTTAAAGCTAAATACTTACCTGTAAAATAAACCCTAATATAGCTACAATATAACGAATAATTATATTGTAGCTATTTTAGGATTTATATTTATTTTACAGGCAACTTTGTATTTATTTTAACTAGGTACAATAGCTATTAAATAGTTATTTACTATTTAATAGCTACCTAGTTAAAATAATTACAAAATTACCTGTAAAATAAATCCTAACCTAAGTTACAATTAAACCTAACACTACACTATCAATAAATTAATTAACTAAACTACCTACAATTATCTACAATTAAATCAACTAAACTAAATTACAAAAAAAACCACTAAATTACAAAAAATAAAAAAATATTACAAGAATTTTAAACTAATTACACCTACTCTAAGCCCCCTAAAAAAATAACAAAGCCCCCCAAAATAAAAAATGCCCTACCCTATTCTAAAATAAAAAGTTAACAGCTCTATTACCTTACCAGCCCTTAAAAGGGCTTTTTGCGGGGCATGCCCCAAAGAAATCAGCTCTTTTGCCTGTAAAAAAAAACATACAATACCCCCCCAACATTACAACCCACCACCCACATACCCCTAATCTAACCCACCCAAACCCCCCTTTAAAAACCTAACACTAAGCCCCTGAAGATCTTCCTACCTTGTCTTCACCCAGCCGGGTATCACTGATCCGTCCAGAAGAGGGTCCGAAGTCTTCATCCTATCCGGCAAGAAGAGGTCCTCCAGAGGGTCCGAAGTCTTCATCCTATCCGGCAAGAAATGGTCCTCCAGAGGGTCCAAAGTCTTCATCCAGGCGGCATCTTCTATCTTCTTCCATCCGGAGCGGAGCGGGTCCATCTTGAAGCAGCTGACGCGGAGCCATCCTTCATCACCGACGAATGAAGGTTCCTTTAAATGACGTCATCCAAGATGGCGTCCCTCTAATTCCGATTGGCTGATAGGATTCTATCAGCCAATCGGAATTAAGGTAGGAAAAATCTGATTGGCTGATTGAATCAGCCATTCAGATTCAAATTCAATCCGATTGGCTGATCCAATCAGATTGAGCTCGCATGCTATTGGCTGATCGGAACAGGGGTTAATACTTGAAGTTAATTAAATTAATAGGGGTTAATACTTGAAGTTAGGTGGCGGCGATGTTAGGAGGGCAGATTAGGGGTTAATACTATTTATTATAGGGTTTTAAAGGCGGGAGTGAGGCGGTTTAGGGGTTAATACATTTATTATAGTGGCGGCGAGGTCCGATCGGCAGATTAGGGGTTAATAAGTGCAGGTAAGGTAGCGGCAACTTTGGGGGGGCAGATTAGGGGTTAATAAATATTATGTAGGTGTCGGCGGTGTTAGGGGCAGCAGATTAGGGGTTCATAGGGATAATGTAGGTGGCGGCTGTGTGTGGTCGGAAGATTAGGGGTTAAAAATTTTTATTATAGTGGCGGCGATGTGGGGGGACCTCAGTTTAGGGGTACATAGGTATTTTATGGGTGTTAGTGTACTTTAGAGCACAGTAGTTAAGAGCTTTATAAACCGGCGTTAGCCCATAAAGCTCTTAACTCCTGACTTTTTTCTGCGGCTGGAGTTTTGTCATTAGAGTTCTAACGCTCACTTCAGCCAAGACTCTAAATACCGGCGTTAGGAAGATCCCATTGAAAAGATAGGATACGCAATTGGCGTAAGGGGATCTGTGGTATGGAAAAGCCGCGGCTGGAAAGTGAGCGTTAGACCCTTTCCTGACTGACTCTAAATACCAGCAGGCGGTAAAAAGCAGCGTTAGGACCCCTTAACGCTGCTTTTGACGGCTAACACAGAACTCTAAATCTAGGCATATGTGTCTTTAAATTACTATCAATGCATTCCAATACGTGACTTGTTTCTCCGATATTGGCACTTTTAATAACATAATTGAATCTGATGATAGCAGTGAAGCCACATTTTTTATTTTTTTCGTTTCTTCGTTCTCTTGCTATCTTTATTTGAAATCAGAAGGCATCTAAACTTTTTTCTTGGTTCAGAGCTTGGGACAGCACTTTTTTATTGGTGGATGAATTTATCCACCAATCAGTAAGGACAACCCAGGTTGTTCACCAAAAATGAGCCGGCATCTAAACTTTGCATTTCAAATAAAGATACCAAGAGAATAAAGAAATTTTGATAATAGGAGTAAATTAGAAAGTTGCTTAAACTGTCATGCTCTATCTGAATCACGAAAGAAAAAACGTGGGTTCAGTGTCCCTTTAAGGTGAATATCAGATTTAAGGAAAATAGCTGTTAGAGAACACAGAGAGTGTCACCCAAGTCATCACCTCTAACTAAAATCATTAATAGGGATTTTTCATTCTTCTCTAGCAGATGATATTTTTCTTCTTGGCATTGTATTTGGTTAAGAAATGTAAATTATCTTTTTTCTTATTACCATTTATGGGAAGTATGTAAAACAATGACTTATTTCTTACCTCTGGAACAATATATGCTTTAGTACCCACGACAACATATCCTCCTGGTGCCATCCATCCACTCACATTGTCTACAGCAAGGCCAAAGTCTGCTATTCTTATATGACCTCGACCATCCAGAAGAATGTTATTTGGTTTTAGGTCCCTGTTGAAAGGAAAAGTGTATAAACTAACTGCAAGCTTACAGAAGAGGGTTACTGGTAATAACATACAGGTAATAAGGAATGTAGTAACAAGAAATATGAGACTAAAACATAATTAATAAGAAACAAAACAGAGACTACAACTGAAAGATCTTAAAGGGACATGAAACCCACATTTTTTCTTTCAGGATTTTGAAAGAGAATGCAATTTTAAACATCTTCCTAATTTACTTCTATTATCTAATTTGTTTTATTCTCTTGATATTCTTTGCTGAAAAGCATATCTAGATATGTTCAGTAGCTGCTGATTGGTTGCTGCACATAGAAGCCTCGTATGATTGGCTCACCCATGTGCATTGTTTTTTTTTTTCAACTAAGGATATCTAAAAAATGAAGCAAAATAAATAATAGAAGTAAATTGTAATGTTGTTTAAATTTGTATTCTCTATCTGAATCATGAAAGAAAGATTTTGGGTTTAGTGGCCCTTTAAGCTCAAAAGTCAGGAACACAGATAAAGATCAATTTAGTATCAGATATTATAGCACAATGCAGTTTGATACTATTTGGTATATTGTCAGTAATTTTATTAGATATTTCTAGAAGCAAATTTTTAATTAATTAATTATTTACTGAAAATGTACTGACAATATAATATTAACATCTTTTTGTATTATTTTTAAAGTTTACTTTAATCTAGTCCGCATACTTAAAATCAAGTGTTGCAACAGTTTAAAAGAAAATCATTGTAAATGTTTTCCACAAGATATAGATTTTAGGAAATGTTGTGTATAACATCTGCAATAACATTTTCAATTTGACTGAAGCTTATTACTAAAAAAAAAAAAGAAAATAAAAGAAGTTTGTCAGAATCAATCAAGTGCGTAAAGAGATTAATGATTTCTAATTACCGATGGGTGATTCCCATGGAATGTAAAAACTGGGCCCCGCAGACAATCTCAGTTGCATAAAATCTGAAAACAAAGGAAAAGAGATTTAGCAAACCAACAATTACAAAATCAGAAAAATTACAAAAGATTAAACAGACATTTCTTTATATGTATGAAAATGTAATCTATGAGGTAGCTTTATCAAGCAGCGGATGCTGTAATCTACCCTTGTAGTTTCAGGTTCCCTGAAACTGAAGTTAAGAAGCAGTGGTCTTAAGACCGCTGCTCTTTAACTCGGTGGCGGACAGCAATCATGATTGACACCCCCTACTAGCGACCGATTTGGCTGCTCAAAATCTACTCTGGCATTTATGCAGAGGAACAAGTACAATGTTCTGGAATGGCCATCCCAGTCCCCAGACCTGAATATCATTGAAAATCTGTGGGGTAATTTGAAGCGGGCTGTCGATGCTCGGCAACCATCAAACCTAACTGAACTGGAGATGTTTTGCAAGGAGGAATGGTCCAAAATACCTTCATCCAGAATCCAGACACTCATTACAGGCTATAGGAAGCGTCTAGAGGCTGTTATTTCTGCTAAATGAGCCTCTACTAAATATTAATGCAATATTTCTGTTGGGGTGCCCAAATTTATGCTCCTATCTAATTTCGTTTTGATGCATATTGCACATTTTCTGTTAATCCAATAAACCTCATTACACTACTGAAATATTACTGTGTCTTTCAGTTATTTAATAGATAAAAATGAAATTGCTGATCCAAACACCCAATTATTTATAAATGAAAATCATGGAAATTGTCAGGGGTGCCTAAACTTTTGCATACAACTGTATATATACATATATATATATATATATATATATATATATATATATATATATATATATATATATATATATATATATATATATATATATATATATATATACAGAAAGAAGTGCACTCACAGGAACGAACAACTGGCTCAATACCATTGTTAGCCTGTTCTATGGCGATTTACCACCTGGATGCAGCTTTTTAGCCCAGTAATGCTTTTAACAGTGAAGAACTTTCCTGTAGTATATCAGTCTGATCCCGCCTATTACGGTCAGTCCAGTGCAGAAATACCAGGTAATTCCTCTCTAAACAAGGAACACAGCAACCCCAGACGTTCGTTTCGGCCTTCATTGGGCCTCGTCAGTGAGGTTTAGCCATATTTCTCTAAGCACACTGAGCAAGGAGTCCACATCTGGTTGCCCCTTTTTCCCATAGGGAGACTAAATACATACAGAAAGAAGTGCACTCACAGGAACAGACAACTGGCTCAATAGCATTATTAGACTGTTCCATGGTGATTTACCACCTAGGTACAGCTTTTTAGCCCAGGGGTGCCTAAACTTTTGCATACGACTGTGTATATATATATATATATATATATATATATATATATATATATATATATATATATATATATATATATATATATAAATATATATTATATACAACAGACAGGTAAAATGCAAAGCAAGAAGTACTTTGAATAAGTTATGTGTAGTCAGCAGCAAAATCTGAACTAGAAGCTGCACATAATCAAAAGGTACTTTTATGTTATGATTCCCTGGTGCTTTTCTGCATAGATACATTACATAAATGTTTTTCTTGCTTAGTGAGGGCTTTATGTTGTGTGAATTTAATCCTAGTTATCATCTGACCCTAAGGGGCTGAATTATCAAGCTACGAAACAGAAGTTATAACTGAACAGAAGTTATAAAGCAGCGGTCTAAAGACCGCTGCTCCATAACTTGTCCGCCTGCTCTGAGGCGGCGGACACAAATCAACCCGATCTAATGCGATCGGGTTGATTGACACCCCCTGCAAGTGGCCGATTGGCCGCGAATCTGCAAGGGGCGGTATTGCACTTGCATGAGCTCAATGTTATCTATATGAAACACGTGAACTAATGCCCTCTAGTGGTGAAAAACTATCAAAATGCATTTAGATTAGAGGCGGCCTTCAAGGTCTAAGAAATTAGCATATGAACCTCCTAGGTTTAGCTTTCAACTAAGAATACCAAGAGAACAAAGCAAAATTGGTGATAAAAGCAAATTGGAAAGTTGTTTAAAATTACATGCCCTATTTGAAACATGAACGTTTTTTTTGGACTTGACTGTCCCTTTAAATTATTGTTTCTCCGATGATGCACTACAAAAAATACTACAATTAAACATTCAAAAGGACACGTGCACACATGCACGCACACACAAAGGCACACACTTACAAGTAAAACAGTAATAGTAGAGGGAGGTGGGAAATGGAAACTGGGGGTAAGATGGTCGCTTGAAATGGAAACTTTAACTGTGTGGCTCCACTTTAAACGTATCCATACGGATGCTTGTATCACAGTGTATGGAGAGGTGGCAGCTCAATTAAACAGTTCTTTATTAGCTTTTTCAAAATAAGAACAAGTGCACAGTTTAAGCAGTGAAATGCCCATTAGCTGGAAGTAAAGCTTACACGTTTCGGCTTAGGTGCCATACTCATAGCTCTCAAGTTTTACCTGCTGCTCTTGGGCTTAAAAAGAGGGTAAAATCATTTCATTTGTTAATGTGCAGGTGATTGCTAACTGCTAATTAGACACTCACCTTAAAGGTGTACTGCCTCTTATTCAACACCTCTGTATTGATTACTGTACAACTAATCTTAAACCTATTCAAAATATGAAATACACCTTTAATGACCTGTATGACCTAACATAGTAATTATGTAATATTGGTGGGCTACAGTATAACATAACACATTTATATAAGTATATTATCCAACAATATGGATATATATATATATATATATATAAAAATATAAATATATATATATATATTTTACACAGTTTAATGCATACTAAATTACATTATATTGTATTATCCCCAAGCTAAGCAGCTATATACATGTAACATTGTAACCCCTGGCCAATAATACACTGTGTAACACAGACTTAATGAATAATAATATAGTAATTCAAATTTGTATTTTGCTTAAATTTGATCCCCATATTTGATCCCCATATATATGGGACACTTACCATTCATGTTAATTATCATACATAAACACTTTTTTAACATACAGTTATAGTAACATGTCAGATATTGCATTGTATTAAACTAGAAACTTCTATACTCCTAGACTAAGTCTTATAAAGAACACCTATGAATAGATATAACACATAAAATATTTTAACCTATATTAATTTCCTTTAGGAGTCATGATCTGCATCTAGTTGGAATGTCGGCTGAAAACTATGTACCAAACTGTCCAGTCCTCGCATAATTAGAATACTTAATCCAATATTAGTTCCAAAAATTAATTAAATCATAGGCAGAGTTTAGACCGTTGGGAAATCTCGTCTGTAGCTGGAAAATCCAGTAAACCCCTCTCTTTGCCAATGCTTGGTCCCTGTCTCCTCCTCTTTTCCCCACACTAACTACTTCAATAATGGTCCATTTAAAACTAGTGTCATTCTTATTTCTTTCGTATATTCAGCAAAAGGATATAGTCTGTTAGGATTGGTTATACAGTTAATATTTCTGGCACTTCACAACCAGACCCCTTTATTCAAAGACTAGTGATTATTCTTCCAGGGTAATTTGCGGAGACACTAATTACTTAAACGTTTGTCCTCTTTAAGGTAATATCTACCCTCAGTTGCAGCCTTAGCTTGCTTGGTGATGAATGTGAAGTACAAACTATCTCTTACGTTTAAAATAGTTTTTTTCCAAACATAAATTATGCCTCGATCGGCAAAAACATACCTCCATTAGCCTTTGGAATCACTGCAGGAGCGGGATACTCGCATCCGAAGTTTCTGTGTCTGTTCATTTGTCAGTGCTCCCCGTCATCCACTTCCTCTGCCTGTCTTGCAGGTCCGATGCTCCCAATATCCTCACCACATGAGATGATGACGTTGTCCTTAGGGGTGTGTGTCAAATAACTAATCCTAATGTGGCAAAACTGGAAAACAGACTGTGAGTGTGGTAAGTCGGCTCAATAATATTAAGTATCACAAAAAAGAAAAGTTGAACCACCGCTCAATATATAAAAATAAAAAAATTATTACAAAAACCTTTAAAAAAAAATAGGACAACAAGCAACCTATACAAAGCATAGCGTTAGAGGAGCACAGCAAAAAGGGCTTACGCATTTTGGCAAACTGCCATATTTATAGCCTGATTTGATGCTATCACCCCTGTTTCTAAAAATCTTAAGAGATAAAATGATTGGATAATCAAATAGCGCCTCCCCTCACTAGCACCAATGTGGTATAGATAGCCAAACCTATTATGATGTGAACCTATTGAGTATCAATATACAATTAATTCTATATATATTTATACATATGTTACAAAAATGAACACAAAATTAATGTGAATTCATAACATTCTATACCTTACAGGAATTGGTAATAAAATACTAAGGTGATAAAACCTTAGCCTGACTGTTATAATAGTACATTTAACAGATATCTGTATAGAATATTAAATATGCAAAAAGTACATAATCCATTATAATATAAGAGTTGGCATTAAATACAAATACATTCTCATATATATGTATATACCCATGGGTATATACATATATACGAGAATGTTTTTGTATTTAATGCCAACTCATATTATAATGGATTATGTACTTTTTGCATATTCAATATTCTATACAGATATCTGTTAAATGTACTATTATAATAATTTCTGTAAGGTATAGAATGTAATGTATTCACGTTAATTTTGTGTTCATTTGATATTAATAAATATATATAGAATTAGTATAGATATATACTATATATATATATATATATATATATATATATATATATATATAACTGCATAAAAAGATATATATCCATATTGTTGGATAATATACTTATATAAATGTGTTATGTTATACTGTAGCCCACCAATAATACATAATTACTATGTTAGGTCACACAGGTCATTAAAGGTGTATTTCATATTTTGAATAGGTTTAAGATTAGTTGTACAGTAATCAATACAGAGGTGTTGAATAAGAGGCAGTACACCTTTAAGGTGAGTGTCTAATTAGCAGTTAGCAATCACCTGCCCATTAATTAATTCAATGCTTTTACCCTCTTTTTAAGCCCAAGAGCAGCAGGTAAAACTTGAGAGCTATGAGTACGGCACCTAAGCCGAAACGCGTAAGCTTTACTTCCAGCTAATGGGCATTTTCACTGCTTAAACTGTGAACTTGTTCTTAATTTTATGAAGCTAATAAAGAACTGTTATATTGAGCTGCCGCCTCTCCAGGCTTGTGTTTTTTTGAAAGTTTAAGAAGCGAATGCCAAATTGGCAAGAATTACTGTTCCTGAGCTATCACCTCTTGTTAACATTAACAGCTTCATTATGAAGCTACAGTTGTAGTTTTGGAACCCTTAAGGTGCAGGTGCAGTCATGTAAGCTTTGGTAAGAAGCAGCAGTCTTAAGACCTTTGCCATCAGCCTCGGAGGTGTAGGACAAATTCTTACAAAATGATTGACAAGCCTTGCTCTTCAGCAATTGGTTTGGCATTAGTAGAGTGAGAATCTGCACAAGAACTTACTTCTGCAATAATAAATGTGGGCAGCAGATGCCAACTTGTTAACCCTGTATGTAGGTGGACAGGTTTCTTGTCTGGGAACATTTCTGTCCACTCCTATTATGAGGAGGATGATGCAGACTATATTAGAAAGTAGAAAATATTTAATGTAAAATTGCATTAATATAGTGGTGGTCGTCTAATGCATCCTAAAATTCAATGTGTTTTGGCCTTCCCAAAGACTTTCAAACATCCTAGGGATCTCCTCAAGCCAGCAGCAAGAGATTAACTTTATTGGCCAGCACATACTCCTACCCTGCAAGTTCACAATATGCATCTGAATCCCTGGGACCTAGTACTCTAGTACTCCAAAACAATGTGGTATAATATGATCATGGAGATGAAGCCACAGTTATGTGCAGCTGGATGTCCCTACTACAGTATGGGTTAATTGGTGCAATGCCATTTAGACTGTGTCAAGTCTTTATACAATATGATCTTAGACTTAAAGGGATCTGAATTCCAGCATTTTCCTATTATAAAACAACTTTCTAATTTACTTATTTTATCAATTTTTTTCATTGTTCTCTTAGTATCTTTTGTTGAAAAGCAGGGACATAAGCTTAGGAGCCTGCCTATTTCCGGAACACTATATGACAGAAGTTTTGCAAGTATGTTATCCATTTGCAACAGCACTAGAGAGCAGCACTCTTACCTGCCATGAAGTGCTGCAGATGCCTACGTAGGTATCGCCTCAACAAAGAATATCATAAAAAAAAAAGGCAAATTTGTTGATGGAAGTTAATTGAAACTTTTTTTAAAATGTATATGTCTTAATCACAAAATAATGTTTTGGGTTTTACTTCCCTTTAAGAGCTTACAACAATTAATGAAAAGAGGTGACAATGATAGGGGACTTAATTGGAGGCAACAGAATGACTTTACATATCCAAGAGTTTGTTATTCAACATTGACTGATGACCCATGAAATGGAGTAATTTGCAGTTGGAAGCAATCTTAATCATTGTGCAATTACTATATTTAATTGATTTACATGTAAGCAAATAAAATCAGATGTCATTGTTAGTAATTATTGAAATCACAAGTGAATTTGTTTTCCATTAAGTTAATTAAATAAGTGAAACACATAGGAATTATGTCTGGTTCAATGCTATAAGCTTACTTTTTAAAGGGACAATGCAGCTAGAGAAACAGCCATTAAGATTCAAAGCTTCTGCAGGACAAATCATATGAGGGCTCATTTCCATTGAGCCGTAAATAGTTTGGCGCCAGATCAGAAAATTAAAAAAATGCTGTCAGAAGCTATTATGCTTATCGACAGTTTCCAATGGCACATTTTACACAATTATGCATCCCATAGAAAGTAATAGAAGCAGAAAAGCACAAAATTACACCAGGTTTCCACTAAATGTGCAAAAAGTTAAAACACTGTCGGCAGCTGTTGATAAATTGTTGGCATGCTCAACTAGGTGAAAAAGAGGAATGATAAGCTTTTTAAGGTCTAGTTCCCATTGAAATTTTAAAGTTTGCAAACGAAGCAAGTGTTTCAACTTATAAATATATTGTTATGTGTTTTATTAAGTGCTGGCCCATGTATAGGAGTAGATGCAAATATGTTCTTATGTAAATATCAATAAAAGTAAAATAAAGTGGCAATCAAAAAGCGCACTGAAACAGTCTCTAAGTGAATATATGAGTAAAGTCCAAAGGGTGCAATTATATAAGACTACACCTTTCACCATCATCCTAGTGCAGGGTGTCAATCTGAGGTGTATAAAATCCGCTTACCAGATTTCACCTTAATCATATGAGGGAAGAGTAATGTTCTGTTATGGGGGAGAAGAACATACATACACCCTTTGATATATCTGCAGTGTTGTCCTGTGATAGAGGTCTAGTATCCCTTTTCAGTTCGTTCTTGAGAGTCTCACCCGGAACAGATCAGCATAAACAAGAAACACAAATGACATAGCGTGATACTGTATACACCATTCACAGATTTATTAGTGACAAATATAAACTTACAATCCATACAATCCATAATGAGGTAAGCTTAAAGACAATAAAAATTCCCAGTAATCTCCAGAGAATTAGTGGCTGTTGGAACTGTTCGCCACTCGTTAGAATTAAGTGGTCACAAGAAATAAAAAAGTCTATGACTCAATAAATAGTAATAAAATAATTATCAAGTAAAATTGACGGTTACTAGAAAGCTAAACGCCCATTCAGTGAAACCTTACGCGTTTTAAAGTTTATCAGTAACTTCTTCATCAGAGGTAAGTAGGCTTTCAGATTTCCCAGCTTTAATTTTTAAAACGAACCTGAGTGGTCATTATTTTTCCGGTGTCTGATGTTATTTTTCATGTGATTCGCAGACAGCCAAATTGAACTGGCGTTAGACGGGTTGCTATAGGAACGTTTATGCGCTTTGTTTGAATATTCATAAAATAGATTGCCATACATATTCAAAAGTAATTCCACAATTGTACTGTTTAAGTTAAACTTACATTTTATATAGACTTACAAAGACAATCGTCCTCAGAGGTGTTCCCAAAATTACAAATACATTATGTGCATCCTAACGGAACTTGCCTTTTATGTCCCGGCAGCTAAACTGATGAGATAGTATCAAAATTTCTATAGTCTATACCGTTGTAACCTGCAGAGTATCGGAAACACTTCATACTTATAAAGGACATCTCTGTTTTATTTTTTGAGGCTATACCTAATACTGAATACTACAAAAGGACTTTTACCTGGCCTATACTTAAAAAGATGATATATAGTATAGTACAAAAAAGGATTAAAACATTTTACCAATTGCCTCTTTTATCTAAAGTCTCTTTTAGTTCATATAATTCCATAATATTGTTTGTACAATTAGACCTATTTCCCATTTCTGTATAAATCCATAGTGAGTTTTATAATTTCCAAGTCTCCCCTCCGCTGTTTATATTTATTAGGCTGGTTAGAATTTTAATAAATATACAGAAGGTTATGACAAAGAAGCGAGTGAGCTAAAAAAGAAATTAGTTCAAAAGAAATATCCAAAGAAACTCATAGATGAATCTCTAAATAAAGTAAGGAATATTGATAGAAATCAGCTACAAGTTCCAAAAAAGGACAGTAATCAGAGAGCTATAGGAGCTAATAATGAACTAAATCAGAAAATAAATACTAATAATAAGAAAAACAAGATATGAATGATTACTATCTATAATGAGGCAGCACCGGAAATTAGAAAAATCTTGAAAAAATATTGGCCTATCCTACAACAGGATAAATATCTTAAAAAGAGTATAGGGCAAGATCCAACCGTAATCTTTAGAAGAAACAAAAACTTGAAACAAATTTTGGCACCTAGCAAACAAACACAATGAACAACGAAGACAAATTGGCTGATAAAAGTTAAGTTTTTTCAAATGTAATAGGGCAAATTGTAAGGGATGTGAACATGCGTATAACCAGAAAAAAACAACTAAAATAGTATACTCCAATGTCCTCCCTAATAAGAGCTGTACTGTCAATAACCTAACCAATTACAAGACCACCTACGTAGTTTATCTCTTGGAATGAAATTGCAATATATAGGATGCACGAAACACCCTTACAGAATACGCCTTTTAGTGCATATAAAGAATATTGAGGTTGGTTTCAAGAGGCATAGCTTATCATGACATTTTAAGAAGAAACACAATCAGGACCCAAAGCATCTTAAGGGTACCATATTAGAACACGTCCAAACATCAGGTAGAGGAGGAGATAGATTCTAAAAACCCACACAAAGAGAGACCTATTGGATTCATTACATGAGAACTATGAATCCAACAGGTCTTAATGAGCAAATGGACTTAGCAGCCTTCCTATAATAGGAAGGGATATCAATTTCGTACAGATAAACTATATAATGTACAGTATATTCCTTAGAATTAAGAAATAAATTATTTTGACCATTGTTATATACTTTGAAGATAGATTCTCCTTAAAGTTACTTTTTATTCCTGCTAATACTAACCTTCTGTATATTTATTAAAATTCTAACCAGCCTAATAAATATAAACAGAGAGACTTAGGAATTATAAAACTCACTATGGATTTATATACAGAAATTGGAAATAGGTCTAAGTGTACAAACGATATTATGGAATTATATGAACTAAGAGAGACATTTACATAAAAAGAGGCAATAGGTAAAATGTTTTAATCCTTTTTTATACTATACTATATTTCATCTTTTTAAGTATAGGCCAAATAAAAGTAACTTTTGCAGCATTTATTATTAGGTATATACCTCAATATATAAAACAGAGATGTCCTTTATAAGTATGAAGTGTTTCCGATACTGCAGGTTAAACGGTATAGACTAAAGACATTTTTATACTATCTCATCAGTTTAGCTACCGGGACATTTGTGTTTCTTGTTTATGCTGATCCATTCCAGGTGAGGCTCTCAACAACGAATTGCAAAGTGATACCGGACCTCAATCACAGGACAACACTGCAGATATATCGAAGGGTGGACGTATATTCCTCTCCCCCATAACAGAGCATCCCCCTTACCTCATAATTGAGGTGAAATCTGGTAAGCTATGAGAACGTTTATGAACTTTGTTTGAACGTTCACAAAATGGATTGTCATACATATTCAAAAGTAATTACATAATTAAACTGTTTAAGTTAAACTTACATTATATATAGACTTACAAAGACAATCATCCTCAGAGGTGTTCCCAAAACACGCACATAATGTAGTTGTAATTTTGGGAACACCTCTGAGGACGATTGTCTTTGTAAGTCTTTATATTATGTAAGTTTAACTTAAACAGTACAATTGTGGAATTACTTTTGAATATGTATGACAATCCATTTTGTGAACATTCAAACAAAGTGCATAAACATTGCCATAGCAACCTGTCTAACGCCAGTTCCCTTTGGCTGTCTGTGAATCATGTGAAAAATAATGTCAAATGCCAGAAAAATAACACCCACTCAGGTTCGTTTTGAAAATCAAAGCCGGGGGAATCTGAAAGCCTACTTACCTCTGATGAAGAAGTTACTGATAAACTTTGAAACGCATAAGGTTTCACTGAGTGGGTGTTTAGATTTCAAGGATTTAGCTATTTTATTTGATAATTATTTTATTACTATTTATTGAGTCATAGACTTTTTTATTTCTTGTGACCACTTAATTCTAACGAGTGGCAAACAGTTCCAACAGCCACTAATTCTCTGGAGATTACTGGGAATTTTTATTGTCTTTAAGCTTACCTCATTATGGATTGTATGGATTGTAAGTTTATATTTGTCACTAATAAATCTGTGAATGGTGTATACAGTATCACGCTATGTAATTTGTGTTTCTTGTTTATGCTGATCTGTTCCGGGTGAGACTCTCAACATTACATTACTCTTACCTCATATGATTAAGGTGAAATCTGGTAAGCAGATTGTATACACCTCTGCTTGACACCCTGCACTAGGATGATGGTGAAAGGTGTAGCCTTCATATTATTTGGACTTTACTCACAACATCACATAGAGACTGTTTCAGTATGCTTAAGTTTTTTTGATTGCCACTTTATATATATATATTTTTTTTTAAACAAGCTTTATTAAATAAAACATATAAATATACATAGTCACAGAAAAATGTATGGTTGTACATAAATGAAACGGCGTGAGAGCGAGTGGCACACGCGCCCTCAGTAGCAGGTTAAGTATGTGACAGTAAGCTTGCATTTTTTCTTTTTTAACATAAGTTGTAACAAACGATTTATAAACCATTATGGATTAAGTTGACGCATACACACAGTTTAACATTGCTTCGTAATTTTTTAAGGGAGCGGAAACAGAGGAAGGAGAAGTGGGGTGGGAAGAGAAGGGAGAGAAAAAAAAAATAGGATAGGGAAGAACACATCTTGGAGTGGCCCAACATTAAAGAGGGAGTTAGACCTTTGACAAGAGAGGCATAATGCCCTCTGTCAGCATTACGCAGGGGCAGAGTCCCAAGCAGCCACCATCATTTCAAACTTAGGTAGCTGTTTGATTTTAAAGTAGTGTAATTTTTCCATCAGCAGGAGTTCATCGACAGAGGAACGCCAATCTTCAAGAGAAGGCACCTCTACCGATTTCCACAATTTCGGGATTAGTCTTTTGGCTCCAGTTAGCATTAGTAGAAGAAGAGCCCGACCATGACTTGTTTCAATCTTTGGTAGATTCAGAAACAGCAATGTTTCGAGGGAAAGTGGGATGCTGGTTTCAAGTTTAGCGGAGATCTCCCCTAACACTGTCGACCAAAAGTTGGTTAATTTAGGGCAGTCCCACCATATATGTGATAATGTGCCTTGTGCCCCACAACCCCTCCAACAAGCCGCGTTAGCCATGGGAAAAAGTTGGTGTAGCCTGGAGGGCGTGTAATACCACCGGGTGTGGAATTTAAGTTGAATTTCTTGTACTCTGGCTGATGCAGATGAGCGTCTCACCAGCTCAAAAGACTCAAACCAATCGGCCTCTTCTATAGTGTTATTGAGTTCTCTATCCCACGCCTTCGTGTATGAAGATAGCTGTGTATCTGGAGGGGTAAGGAGGATTTTGTAAATCTTCGAGATCAGCCTCCGAGGGGGGCTGGAGGACGTGCACAACGACTCAAAAGGAGTCAGATCTCTGACAAATTTGTCTTTTTGTTTATGTGATGTAAGGAAGTGTGAGAGTTGGTGGTATCTAAGCCAGGAAGAAAAAATGTGCCCTACTTGTTCTTGCATTTGTTGTTGGGATTTAAGCCTGCCTTCTGCCTGTGCAGAATGTAGGATTCCTAATCTTAGACTGTAAGGGGAATATTCACGCCTACTCAAATTGTAGTATGGAGTGTCAGGGTTTTCTAGTATAGGGATCATTGGTGAACAGATAGAGGAGATGTGAGTGCTTGTAGCTAAAATCCTGTCCCATGTAAGCAGGGTTTCCAGTGTAAGGTGGTATTTATGAATTAATTTGGGGCGTTTTGAAGCTGGTATCCAAGCCAGGGTGCTGACATTATTTAGCTGGAGAATCTGTCCATCTAGCCTGACCCACTGCTTTTGAGTAGTGTTCTGCGACCATTCCACTAGTCTCTGTAAGATTATGGCCCTTCTGTATAAAGTCAAGTCTGGAAAGCCCAAGCCTCCCCTGTCCCGTGGTAGATATAATGTCTTTCTGGGGATTCTCGGTCTAGTACCAGTCCAAATGAATTGCTCAATTGACCTCTGCAGTTGGGGTATGAAGTCAGTTGGTAGATGGATAGGGACAGTCTGCATAACATATAGAATTCGTGGCAGTATGTTCATTTTTATAAGGCCAATTTTCCCCAGCCAGGACAGCGATTTATTTTTCCATGATGATAGATCATTAATAATTTCTTTTCTCAAGGGTAGGTAGTTATTTCTGAATATGTCAGAAGAGTCCGCGGATATACCAAGGTATTTCAACTTGGTGGTAGCTATGGGGACCCTATACTCTGATTCTAAGAGGTGAACATGTTCAGTAGGAGCATTTATATTAAGGAGTTCTGATTTTGATAGGTTTAGATGGAAGTTAGACAGCGCGCCGTATTCGTCCAGCTCTTTCAGGAGCTCAGGAATGGAGGTGTCTACATTCGTTAGAGTGTAGAGGACGTCGTTGGCGTAGAGAGCCTGTTTGTATTCCTCCCGACCTACCTGTACGCCCTTAATGTTTGGGTTATTTCTCACTTTCTGAGCTAAGGCCTCAATAGAGAGGGCGAAGAGAAGGGGGGGAGAGGGGGCATCCTTGATGGGTGCCGTTTGCAATGCTAAATTTGTTAGACAGGGTACCATTAATTCTAATTCGTGCATTGGGGGCAGAGTATAAAGAGAAGGTCATATTGATAAATGCCTGTCCGAAGTTCATAACCTTCATGACCCGACGCAAGAAGAGCCAGTCGACACGGTCGAAGGCCTTCTCCGCGTCCGTTGAGAAGAGGGCCATAGGCACTTTCTCAGATTGGGCAAAATTTAACAACTGGAATATTTTGTTGGTATTATCTCTAGCCTCTCTTCCAGGCACAAAGCCCACCTGATCAGTTGCGATAAGATTAGGGAGATACCTGTTAAGCCGAGTGGCCAAGATTTTGGCAAATATTTTGACATCTAAGTTCAATAATGAGATGGGCCTAAAGTTCGCTGGGGAAGTCGGGGGCTTACAGGGTTTGGGGATGACAGTGATATGTGCTTCGAGTAGTGAACTAGACATAACGGGGTCTTCTATCAGATTATTAAAGAGGTTAAGCATCATAGGGCCTAGTGTTTTTTGAAATAATTTATAGTATTTAAGAGAAAAGCCGTCTGGTCCTGGGCATTTGCCACTGGGGGAGTCTTTTATTGCTTGAGATAGCTCCTCTATGGAGATTGGGTTGTCAAGGCTATTTTTTTGGTCTGGGTCTAATTGCGGTAGATTCAGGGTTGAGAGGTACTGATCTATTATTGCACTTCTAGTCATGGTGTCATCGGTGGGCCCCATACAGTTAGATTGATTTGGCAGGTTGTATAGTCCTTTGTAATAGGTATGAAAGGAGCTCGCTATTTGCTTACAACTTTTTAATATTGTGCCATCTGAGTCTATTATGTGATGAACATATGTCTTGAGTTGTTTCCTACGAACGGCCCTGGCTAGCAGTTTACCAGGTCTGTTCCCACCCTCATAGTATCTTTGTTTTAGCGCAAGGGCCCGACGTTGATAGGCCTCAAGTTGGTGGAGGCTCAAGTCTTTCCTAGCCTTTTCTAACTTATGTTTGGTCTCTATATCTAGTGGATTCTTTTTGTGTGCGGTTTCTAAATGAATTATTGTATTTAAGAGGCCGGTAAGTTTTAATCTATGTTGCTTATTAAGGCGTGCCTTATGTTTGAGAAATTCGCCTCGTATGACACTTTTGTGTGCCTCCCAAAAGTTTACTACTGACGTGTGTGAGGGGTCGTTGTGTTGTAGGTAGTCAGTCAGAGATTTTTGAATTTCAGAGATAATCAAAGGGTTGTCCAGTAAAGTGTCGTCGAGTTTCCAGACATAGGTCGTGGGGGGAATGTCAGGCCATTGTATAGTACATGTGACCGGTGCGTGATCCGACCAAGTAATTGGGCCTATTGAGCAAGATGTGACCATGTCAAGTCCAGATGCGTCCGTTAAGAAGTAGTCTATTCTGGAGTATTTATTGTGCGGGGGGGAATAGTAGGGGTAATCTCTTCCCGAAGGGTGTAGAGATCTCCAGATGTCGTGTAGCAATAGGTTTGTGATCGTTGATCTAACGGATTTAATTATTTTTGTGGGGGTACTAGTCAAACCATTGGACGCGTCCATTGAGGCGTCCATAGTGATGTTAAAGTCACCTGAAAGGAATATTGGTCCCTTGGCCAAGTCAAGAAGGAGCTTAGATATTTTAGCCATAAATAAATGTTGGTCAGTGTATGGGCAATATATGGTAGCTAGGGTAATTGGTTGTTCATATAACTTCCCTGTAATAATCAAATACCTTCCGTCTGGGTCCTTTTCTATGTGTGAAATCTTTAAGGGTACAGAGTTGTGTAGCACTATGCCCACTCCGCCTTTTTTTGAAGAGCCAGATGCGAAAATCGCATTGGGGTAAAGAGCGTTGAACCATCTAGGTTCCCTGCCCCTGCGGAAATGGGTTTCTTGAAAAAAGAGGATGTGACTATGCAAATTCTTTAGGGCGCTGAAGGCTATGGAGCGCTTACCTGGGTTGTTTAACCCCTTCGCGTTGATAGTAGTTAGGGTTATGCCATGTGAGCCGAATCTACTGTGTTGATGGTTCATGCTGCAGGGAAGAAGAGAAAAAAAAAAAAAAAAAGGGGATGGGAGAAAGGGAAGGGCCTGAGAACTAAAGAGAAAGAGACAGAGGGAAGGAAATAGGGGGGCGGGGATGAGGAGGGGTAGTAGGAAAGGTTAGTATATAAGCAAGATAATAAGAGAATCAAATCAAAATTTTACACTGTTGAGAGAATTATTAGATACTGTGTGTTATCACGAATTCCAAGAAAACAGAAAACAAACAAATACAGTTGGGGTAGTAACCCCCAGGCATTAACTACATTTGAAATATGTAAAAAACTCTTGGTGGCAGAAAGGCCACATGAACAAGAGTCGATGAAATTTTAGGCATTAAGGGGCGGGAAGGAGTGGGGGGGGGGGGTCTCCAGGGGGAGTAATAGCGGTAGGGGCACTCTGTAGGAGAGAAGGATTAGATGGTGCCTGTGGGCAGACAAACAGTTCTTCATGGTTAGGGTGGGAGGGGGCCAGGCACCCCAGGTGAGATTGAGTAACTACAATATATCAAACAACAACCTGTAAGTGTAATCAAGAAAACAGTTATGCATACATGGCAGTCAACCCAGATAGGAGAAACATTTAATGAGTAAGTAAGGCCAAAAGTTGTTATTTGAGAGATGGATTATTCGTCTTGTTCTCTGATTGTCCAAGTCTCAAGATTTATCACTTACTCACTAGCCTATGCCGTGCCTGTGTGAACTATTGCCCTGCTCTCCCCAATTCAACATGGCACACAAACAAGAAACTCTAACAACAAGTTTTTACAGCAACAAAAAGGATACAAAGGCTGCGTGCCCAGGAAGAAGGCAGCGTGATCAGCTCCACAGAGCTCCCCACAGTTCCGTGAGTCTCATCATGTTGCTGTAGTGTGCGGGGCAGACGGGCCAGCTTGTTGGGGAAGAGGATCCCTGATGGAGAGGGTGTCGTAAAAGGCCCGGGCCTCCATTCCTGCTTTAAATATGGCAGTCTTGTTGTTGTTGGTTGCCACTATGGATACAGGGAATCCCCAGCGATAAGGGACCTTGTGGGCCCTCAGGTTGGCTGTGATGTGGCTCATCTCTCTTCTCCTCTGCAAGGTCATTGGAGATAGGTCGGAGAAGATCTGTAGTTCCTCACCCGCATGTTGTACCGGGTGTTTGATACGTGCTTGTTTGAGAATCTCTTCCTTATCTTTATAATTTAGAAAGCGGACAATTATGTCTCTAGGGGGTGCCTTGGGGGGAGGCTTCGCTCTGAGAGCCCTGTGAGCTCGCTCCAATAAAACTTCTGGGGAAGAAGGTGTCTCCTTTAGCGTGCGAAATAGACTCTGCAGGTATCCCTCTATGGCAGGAGGGTGTATAGTTTCAGAGACACCTCTGATGCGTAGGTTATTCCTACGGCCTCTATTGTCAAGGTCTTCGATCTTCTCGGGTAATTGCTGTATAACTTCTGTGTGCTCTTGGATCTCTGTTTTCATAAGTTGGCAGGAGGTGACGTTAGAGGCTTGTGCTGCTTCTACCTGCGTGACCCTGGTATCTAGAACAGTAATGTCTTTCCTCAGATCGTTAAACAAAGATCTCATTTCCTGAACTACATTCTTTATGTCTTCCTTAGAGGAAAGAAGACGGAGGTCATCCTTTGTAATAAGTTGATCAGCTTGCATAGCTACTCTCTGAGATAGATTGTGGGTATCGCACTGTTCTGCTTCCATTGTGTCTTGGGGAGCGCTGCTAGGGTGCTCCACCTGTTTTAGGTACTTGTTTAGGGTACGTAAGGGTGTTTGCTTTTCAGTTTTATTCTGCTTCTTACACGGCATTCCTCGTGTACCCCCAGTATGGAAGGCCAGCAACCTAGGGTATAGGTGATTACATGCAGGCCTCCTGCGACAAAGGTGGGTGGGAGAGGTGTAGCAGTGAAGCAGGGTACTTTAGGAGAAGTGAAACTGGCAATCAGCCAGCTAAGATAAAAGCGTTATTGGTGTGGGCCACAGTGGTAAATAGATAAAACCCCTCGAAGGAGACCCAAGTGTAGCAGTCTCTCTAGTGACCTGATGTCCCACAGTAGTGTTGTTGCTGAGGAGCGTGGCAAATGTCTGTTTAATCAGCGTGCTGTACTTATGTAAAGCAGTTGTTCCCCACGTGGCAATTTAGTATTAGAATTTTTTTTTTCCCCTCAGAATGCAAATTAGGGTGTTCAGACAGAGATTCAAATCCTTCTTATTACTGAGGTGCTTTTTGTAATATAGGGGTGGTAAGTTATTGATTCAGGCAGGTGTGTTTGATATAAGACCCCTTTTAGGCTTCTCATGCGTCATACACAAAGTTGGAAAGTGTGTCGCCTTGTGTGCTAATAAGTCTAGTTGTATGCTGAGGTCTCTGAGCCCCTCACTGCTGGTAGGTAATGACCACCCAGTACCCTGCAAGGTGTTTAAGGTAGTGGGGCACTGTAATGTCTGCCGGAGCGTGTCCGGATGCAAGGTGGGGCAAAGTCTCCTTACCCAGATGAAGTGCGTTCGTCCGCTGTTCAGGCCTCTGTGATCTTGGTGTCCTCCACCGCTCACTCCAGAGAGAGGTAGTGATCTGTTCTCTGCTTTCGCGCTGATACAGCATCCGGCAGCTGCAGTCCCTGGTCTTTCACTCTTGTTCTTAGTCGCGCTGCTAAACGGTAGGCCGCAAAGTTACGAGCACTTCTTGTCACCCGGATACTTAAAAAAAAAATTGCTGCAAGCAGGGTAGGGATGATGAGGGGGGTCCGAGGATATAGTTCCCCCTGTAAGTGGTATATTTAGGGAAGGGTAATGCCTAAATTTATAAGTTTAATTGCCTGAGGGTTAAGGAACGCTTTCAAAGCACGGCCATCTCCCTGCGTGGCTAAGCTCCGCCCCCGCCACTTTATATTTTATTTCCATTTGCAGTGTAAGGGGTACACTGTATAAATTTTTCAGTGGCACGCTCTCCTACACTTCTTAGTAAAATACCATAAATCTATTATTTGCATTGATTTATATTATTCACACCTTGAGCTGTTTTGCGGTATTACCATTGTGTTTGACTGTGCAATATTTTTTTTTTCTTATTACAGACTAGAGGTAGTCTGGTCAAACTACTGGGCGTTAGTGCTGGTGCTTTATTTCTCTTTGTTTTTAATGTATTTACCTATGTAAATATAATTTAGCACATATCTTCTAAATTCCAAATAGGCATAAGCCTAGGGCTGCACTAAATATTACAAATATCAATATATTGTAAAATATAATAAAACCTAAAATATTTTTGCCTTAAATATATAGGGCTATATTACAAGTGAGGTGCAAATGGTTTTGCGCAAGCTATAATGTGTTTTCGCAAGCCTTTTTCATTGTGCTGATAGTACAAGTTGAGCGATCAATCCTTACCGCAATCTCAGAGCTGTGGTTAACTGTTTTCCCAATCAAAAAAGTTTACACTCATACTTTTTTAACTTTTTTTTTCTCCTTTGATTTCTATGGAGAATGCAAAAATGTGATGTTGTTCACACAATCGTGGGTGTTATTTGTTTTTCACGTTTTTTTCGCCATTGATTTCTATGGGGGAATACATGCACGCACACGTGAAAACCTAATTAGGTTTTTCGCACTATTTGGGTTAACAAATTTTTTGAATCTTGTAGTACGAACGCAACCAGACTAACGCAGAAAGCTTAACTCTAGCAGAGTTTAAAAGTTCACAAAAAAATACCACGCCACTTATAATATAGCTCATATAAGAACATGGACCGCCGACGGATGACATTGCATGGAAGCTTTACGCTAACAAGAGCGCACTTCCATAGGCTCCAATGGGAGCCTCATTCTCATGCTGTCAGCCACGGCTAAGAACCTAACGCAACGGCAGCTGCTGGTGTTGCTGTGGTGACAGCAGTTGTTGGTGCTGCTGTGGTGGTGGTGGCGGCAGCTGTTGGTGCTGATGTGGTGGTGGTATATGCTGCTGTTGTTCTCCATAACCAAGAACATGATATGATGTTCTTTCAAAAGATAATGCTGGAGAATCCTCCACTGGATATGCCCTTGTTTGATAGATGTCCTCTTCCAGTAATTCCAGGTAGGAAGTACTGTGTAAAAAAACACCCTCCTCCTCCTCCTCACTAAAGGATGAGACGGTGCGCTTGTGTTTGTGCTTCATCCTCAGATCCAGAACCTAAAAAATAAATTATTATGATTACTTAATCTGATAACATATTACATTATTTCATACAAAAAAAAAGAAATATATTTACAAAAATATATATGTTTGTTATAAAATTAAACTAACCATAAGGGTTGAAGATTTAGAGATTGTGTCTTAAAGTTATACGATTCTCAATTTTTTTTGGCATAAATATAACATTTTTACCTATTTTTCTTAAAAATATCCTTGCATTAATGAGCAGCTAGGTACTAATGAGAGCTTGCTGAACATATTCGCTAAAACCTTGTAAAGATACATTTATGCTGAGGTGCAATTCAGACTTAGCTCCCTGTAAAGCATTACTGATTCAGAGTCTACCTAGTTATGCTTTTCCACTGACAATTTCAATGATATTACAAGTGGAGTGAAATCCTTTCCTCAATCTATAAACTGTGGTTAACTGTTTACGAGACTAAAAAATTGCACAAAATACATTACAAAGTACACTTATACTCATAAACAACACTATTAACCCCTAAATCGCCATCCCGACATAGCAAACACTAAATAAAAATGTTAAGCCATAAACTGCCATCCCCCACATCACAAAGTCATAAACTGCATAATTAACCCCTAAATCGCTAGCTCCCCACATCATAAACACATCAAAAATACATTACAAAGTACAGTTATATTCATAATAACAATTTCTAATAAAAATTATTTGAAAAAAATATTGCACAAAAAAGTTATAATGGCTCAAATATTGGAGATCTCAGGTGTTAGAAAAAAAAAAGCAGGCAAATGGCTTTAACATTGAGACACCTACTTATACATTGCTAAAGATGTATTTGTATGTATATACTATATATATATATATATATATATGTGTATATATACATTAATATATTTATATGTATATACAGTATATATATATATATTGACAGACATATATACACACATATAAACAAATAAATATATATGTATACATATACAGACACATATATAAGTGCATTAGAACCCTTTGTCATTAAGTAGATGAAAACATAATAAAACATATATTTGCAATATTCATATTTAATAAAGATTTTAACTATATATTTACTGTAAATATTTCACATTTACTAATGTGAATATGTTATGTTGTACTGGCGATCAGTGTTCGTTTTTTCAACATTTTTTTCCCATTGACTTCTATGGGGAATGCGAAAAGGCAATGGATCTCGGGATGGGGGTACAGGGTTAATTTAATACAGGGACATGTAGTCAGGGGAGGCAGATGAGGCACTGCCTCACCTGTTATGGCATGAAAAAAAAAGATATTTACAAATTAAAATAAAAAAAATAAAAAATGATGAATATGAAATTAAAATGTTTATGAATGTGTGACTTGCTGAAATAGACAGTGGCGCTGGCGCTCTTATTACCACTGTAGTAACGAACTCTTACACAATAGAGATAAACTGACCTGCTCGCTACCTCTCTCCATTGCGCAACTGCAGTGATAATAAGTGCGCCTGCCCCACTGTCTATTTTGGCAAGTCACACATTCATAATCATCCAATCAGATTAACCCCAAGTGGGACAGGGGGAAAGGTGGCGCTCAGGACAGACTGGGGGAAAAAAATGAAGTTGTAGAAGTAAGCAGCATATACCTGGTGCTGTTTTGTGGCTCTTGATGTCCCTGAATTCTGAGGTCAATTTTTTTTTTTTAACTGCGGCACTTTGTCAAATATCCATCTAATTGAATAATAGGCACTTGCCAGCAAATTCACTTAGGAATAAAAACAAAATCTCCCATTGTGCCACTAAATTTTCATGAAAGCTATCTCACACAATGACCCCTCTACAATATCACAAATTATGGGGACTTTTTACTGTGGAATTTTAAAAATATTGGGCCCCAAATGTCCCTCAAATTGCAAAAATAGGCACATTCACTTGGGGAAAAAAAAACTAAATCTCCTATTGTGCCACTAAATTTTCACCAGAGTTGTCTCACACAATGACCCCTCTACGATATCACAAAATATGGGGACTTTTTACTGTGGAATTTTAAAAATATTGGGCCCCAAATGTCCCTCAAATTGCAAAAATAGGCACATTCAAACAATTTCACTTGGGGATAAAAACAAAATCTTAAATTGTGCCACTAAATTTTAACCAGAACTATCTCACACAATGACCCCTCTATGATATCACAAATTATGGGGACTTTTTACTGTGGAATTTTAAAAATATTGGGCCCCAAATATCATTCAAATTGCAAAAATAGGCACATTCAAACTATTTCACTTGGGGGATAAAAACAAAATCTCCCATTGTGTCACTAAATTTTCTCCACAGCTATCTCACACAATGACCCCTCTACAATATCACAAATTATGGGGACTTTTTACTGTGGAATTTTATGAATGTGTGACTTGCTGAAATAGACAGTGGCGCTGGCGCTCTTATTACCACTGTAGTAACTAACTCTTACACAATGGAGATAAACAGGCCTGCTCGCTACCTCTCTCCATTGCGCAACTGCAGTGATAATAGGTGCGCCTGCCCACTGTCTATTTTAGCAAGTCACACATTCATAATCATCCAATCAGATTAGCCCCAATTAAGGCAGCTCTCATAGCTGCCTAATGGGGGGGAGTCTATTTGCAATGCATCACAGTAGGGCCAGTCCAGGAAGAAGCAGGGACTCAGGGAGAAGTGATGTGCTGTTAATGTGCACAGAGCCACAGCCACAATAGACCCGGGAATTCATGGCAGCAGAAAGCATATTGTGCTGTGTTGTAGAGTGAGACTGAGAGCGGCCTGCCTGCCACTTACAGTCTTTTTTGCAAGTGCAGAGCACATAGTCTGCTGCAGTGAGTGCAGTCACAGTGCTGTGCTAGGAGCCAGACTCGAGGAGTGACTGTCTAGAGTAGCCTGACTGAGTCAGTGAACCGAGGACACAGTGAACAAACGGTGCAGGTAAGTAAGGGCTGACGCGGGCTCACTCGCCTCCCTCCTCCTCAGAGTGTCTGCCCCCATTTTCTTCCTTCTGACCTTCTCCTCATACTACATGCAAAATTGAAAATAGCAAAAGTTTTTTTTTAATTTGTATTGACCCCTAACTGCAGTCTTCAGTGCGCTAGTGGGACAGGGGGAGGGGTGGCACTCAGGACAGACTGTGGGGAAAAAACTGAAGTTGTAGAAGTAGCAGCATATACCTGGTGCTGTTTTGTGGCTCTTGATGTCCCTGAATTCTGAGGTCAATTTTTTTTTTAACGGCAGCACTTACTTGTCAAAAGCTGTCCCCTTCCTTCTCTCCCCCTTCTTCCTGTCTAAGTGTGGTTCTATTATTCCTTCTGACAAGGAAGCTTACTGCGTTCAGCCACAGGAGAAAAGAGCAATAAAACACTGGAGTCAAGCTATCAGACAGTTGAAAAATCCAAGTCAAGCTATCAGACACTGTTTTGGAGCTATCAGACAGGGTTAAAACAGTAGTCAAGCTATCAGACACTTATTTGTTAGCACTTTCTTAAGACTATTAAAAGCTGTACCATACATATATGCTAATAAGAAATGTTTTAATGAATACAACAAGCATTTTTGTTATAAATGTCACTCACATTTAAAAAAATAGTAATTTTCCAGTATTTCTCTAAGCGTTAAAAAATTCCCCATTGTGCCACTAAATATTCACCAAAGCTATCTTACACAATGACCCCTCTACGATATCACGAATTATGGGGATTTTTTACTGTGGAATTTTAAAAATATTGGGTCCCAAATGTCCATCTAATTGCAAAAATAGGCACATTCAAACAATTTCACTTAGGGATAAAAACAAAATCTCCCATTGTGCCACTAAATTTTCTGCACAGCTATCTTTCACAATGACCCCTCTACGATATCACAAATTATGGGGACTTTTTACTGTGGAATTTTAAAAATATTGGGTCCCAAATGTCCATCTAATTGCAAAAATAGGCACATTCAAACAATTTCACTTGGGGATAAAACAAAATCTCCCATTGTGCCACTAAATTTTCTCCACAGCTATCTCACACAATGACCCCTCTACAATATCACAAATTATGGGGACTTTTTATTGTGGAATTTTAAATATATTGAGCCCCAAATGTCCATCTAATTGCAAAAATAGGCACTTGCCACCAAATTCACTTAGGAATAAAAACAAAATCTCCCATTGTGCCACTAAATATTCACCACAGCTATCTTACACAATGACCCCTCTATGATATTACAAATTATGGGGACTTTTTACTGTGGAATTTTAAAAATATTGGGCCCCAAATGTCCCTCAAATTGCTAAAATATGCATTTTTCATCAAATTCACTTAGGGATAAAAACAAAATCTTCCATTGTGCCACTAAATATTAACCACAGCTATCTTTCACAATGACCCCTCTACGATATCACAAAGTATGGGGACTTTTTACTGCAGAATTTTAAAAATATTGGGCCCCAAATGTCCCTCAAATTGCAAAAATAGGCACATTCAAACAATTTCACTTGGGGATAAAAACAAAATCTCCCATGTGCCACTAAATTTTCACCAGAGCTATCTCACACAATGACCCCTCTATGATATCACAAATTATGGGGACTTTTTACTGTGGAATTTTAAAAATAACGGGCCCCAAATATCCATCTAATTGAAAAATAGGCACTTGCCAGCAATTTCACTTAGGAATAAAAACAAAATCTCTCATTGTGCCACTAAATATTCACCACAGCTATCTTACACAATGACCCCTCTACGATATTACAAATTATGGGGACTTTTTACTGTGGAATTTTAAAAATATTGGGCCCCAAATATCCCTCAAATTGCAAAAATAGGCACATTCAAAGAATTTCACTTGGGAATAAAAACAAAATCTCCTATTGTGCCACTAAATTTTCACCAGAGTTGTCTCACACAATGACCCCTCTACGATATCACAAGATATGGGGACTTTTTACTGTGGAATTTTAAAAAAACTGGGCCCCAAATATCCCTCAAATTGCAAAAATAGGCACATTCAAACAATTTCACTTGGGGATAAAAACAAAATCTCCCATTGTGTCACTAAATTTTCTCCACAACTATCTCACACAATGATCCCTCTACAATATCACAAATTATGGGGACTTTTTACTGTGGAATTTTAAAAATATTGAGCCCATCTAATTGCAAAAATAGGCACTTGCCAGCAATTTCACTTAGGAATAAAAACAAAATCTCCCATTGTGCCACTAAATATTCACCACAGCTATCTTACACAATGACCCCTCTATGATTTTACAAATTATGGGGACTTTTTACTTTGGAATTTTAAAAATATTGGGCCCCTAATGTCCCTCAAATTGCAAAAATATGCATTTTTCAGCAAATTCACTTAGGGATAAAAAAAAATCTCCCATTGTGCCACTAAATATTCACCACAGCTATCTTACACAATGACCCTTCTATAATATCACAAATTATGGGGACTTTTTACTGTGGAATTTTAAAAATAACGGGCCCCAAATATCCATCTAATTGAAAAATAGGCACTTGCCAGCAATTTCACTTAGGAATAAAAACAAAATCTCTCATTGTGCCACTAAATATTCACCACAGCTATCTTACACAATGACCCCTCTACGATATTACAAATTATGGGGACTTTTTACTGTGGAATTTTAAAAATATTGGGCCCCTAATGTCCCTCAAATTGCAAAAATTGGCACATTCAAAGAATTTCACTTGGAAATAAAAACAAAATCTCCTATTGTGCCACTAAATTTTCACAAAAGTTGTCTCACACAATGACCCCTCTACGATATCACAAAATATGGGGACTTTTTACTGTGGAATTTTAAAAATATTGGGCCCTAAATATCCCTCAAATTGCAAAAATAGGCACATTCAAACTATTTCACTTGGGGGATAAAAACAAAATCTCCCATTGTGTCACTAAATTTTCTCCACAACTATCTCACACAATGACCCCTCTACAATATCACAAATTATGGGGACTTTTTACTGTGGAATTTTAAAAATATCGAGCCCATCTAATTGCAAAAATAGGCATTTGCCAGCAATTTCACTTAGGGATAAAATCAAAATCTCCCATTCTGCCACTAAATATTCACCACAGCTATCTTACACAATGACCCCTCTAAGATATTACAAATTATGGGGACTTTTTACTGTGGAATTTTAAAAATATTGGGCCCCTAATGTCCCTCATATTGTAAAAATATGCATTTTTCAACAAATTCACTTAGGGATAAAAAAAAAAAATATCTCCCATTGTGCCACTAAATATTCACCACAGCTATCTTACACAATGACCCTTCTATAATATCACAAATTATGGGGACTTTTTACTGTGGAATTTTAAAAATAATGGGCCCCAAATACCCATCTAATTGAAAAATAGTCACTTGCCAGCAATTTCACTTAGGAATAAAAACAAAATCTCCCATTGTGCCACTAAATATTGCCCACAGCTATATCACACAATGACCCCTATATGATATCACAAATTATGGGGACTTTTTACTGTGGAATTTTAAAAATATTGGGCCCCAAATGTCCATCAAATTGCAAAATAGGCACATTTAAACAATTTAATTTGGGGATAAAAACAAAATCTCCCATTGTGCCACTAAATTTTCACCAGAGCTATCTCACACAATGACCCCTCTACAATACATAAATTATGCTTACTTGATCATTTCGTTTCCATCTGTATGAGGAGAGTCCACTGCTTCATTCCTTACTTGTGGGAAATACAGAACCTCAACATTAGGAGGAGGCAAAGACACCCCAGCCAAAGGCTTAAATCCCCCACGTCCCTAATCCCACAGTCATTCTGCTGAGGGAACAAGGAACAGTAGGATAAATATCAGGGTATAAAAAATGTAGGTCCACCCAACAGAGAAAACGGGCGTGGGCTATAGACTCTCCTCTTACAGATGGAAATGGAATTATCAGGTAAGCATAATTTATATTTTCCATCTTAATATGAGGAGAGTCCATGGCTTCATTCCTTACTTGTGGGAAACATACCTAAGCTCTAGAGGACACTGAATGAAAATGGGATGGTAAAGAGAGGCAGACCCTATTCTGAGGGCACCACAGCCTGCAAAATCTTTCTCCCAAAAGCTACTTCAACCGAAGCAAAATCATCAAATTTGTAAAACTTTGAAAAAGATAGGGAAGGGCAAGAAAACTTCTGCCCTCTACGCTTCCAAGAATAGACAACAAACAATGCCGAAGTCTGCCTAAAATCCTTCGTGGCCTGAAGATAAAACTTCAAAGCCCAAACCACATCCAGATTATGAAGTAATCATTCCTTCAAAGAAGAAGGAAGGATTAAGACACAAAGAAGGAACCACAATCTCCTGATTGATGTTGCAATCAGAAACAACCTTAGGGAGAAAACCCAAACCAGTGCGAAGAACATCCTTTTCAGCGTGAAAACTAGGTAAGGAGGCTCACATTGCAAGGCCCTCATTTCAGAGACTCTGCGTGCCGAAGCAATAGCCAGTAGAAAAAGAACCTTCCAAGACAATAATTTAATGTCAACCGAGTGCATGGGCTCAAACGGAGCCCTCTGCAAAAACTTAAGAACCAAATGTAAACTCCAAGGAGGAGTGGAATGTCTAAACACAGGCCTGATTCTGGACAGGGCCTGAACAAAAGACTGAATGTCAGGAAGTTTAGCAAGCCTCTTGTGAAGTAACACAGATAGAGCCGAAATCTGTCCTTTTAAGGAGTTAGTGGCAAGTCCCTTCTCCAAACATTCTTGGAGAAAGGAAAGAATCCTGGATACCTTGACCGTATGCCAGGGGAATCCACGTTCTTCATACCAGACTAAATAGGTCCTCCACACCCTATGATAGATGCGACGGGTGACCGGCTTTCTGGCTTGAATGAGAGTCTTAATCACTCTCTCAGAAGAACCTCTCTTGGCTAGGACTAAGCATTCAATCTTCACGCAGTCAGCCTCAGAGAATCTAGATTTTGATGAACAAAGGGACCCTGTTCCAGCAGATCTTTGTGACAAGGTAACCTCCATGGAGGAGATGATGACATCACCCCCAGGTCCGCAAACCACATACTTCGTAGCCTTGACGGAGCAATTTAAATAGTCGAAGCTTGCTCCTGCTTGTTGCGGGCCACTACCCGAGGTAGGAGTGGTAACGGTGGAAATATGTAAACTAGGTTGAACCCCCAGGGCACTACTAAGGCATCAATCAGTTCTGCCTGTGGATCCCTGGACCACGACCCGTATCTGGGTAGCTTGGAATTGATTCTGGACATCATGAGATCTATCTCTGGTGTGCCCCATCTGTTGTAAATCTCCGCAAACACCAAGGGATGGAGAGACCATTCCCCTGGATGAAGCAACTGTCTGCTGAGAAAGTCCGCTTTCCAGTTGCCCACACCCGGAGTGTGGATCACTGACAGCGATCAGTTGTGGGCCTCTGCTTATTCCAGGATCCGAGATACTTCCCTCATGGCTAGGGAGCTTCTCGTTCCTCCCTGATGGTTGATGTAAGCCACCGAGGTTATGTTGTCTGATTGGAATCTGATAAACTGGGACGAATCCAGAAGAGAACAATTCCTCAGAGCGTTGAAGATCACTCAAAGCTCCAAAATGATGATCGGGAGGAGAGATTCCTCTCGAGACCACCGGCCCTGTGCCTTCCTGGCACCCCAAACAACTCCCCATCCTGATAGACTTGCGTCCGTAGTCCCAATCTCCCAGGATGGTCTCAAGAAGGATGTCCCCTGGGACAGACGATCTGGACAGAGCCACCATGAGTGCGATTCTCTCGACTAGTTGTCCAGAGAAATCTGTTGGGATAGATCCGAGTGATCTCCGTTCCATTGCCTCAGCATGCACAATTGAAGAGGTTTGAGATGGAACCTGGTGAATGGCATATCTATGCTGGACACCATGAGCCCAATCACCTCCATACACAGGGCCACAGATGGCCTTAAGGATGTCTGGAGGGCAAGACAATTGGAAGTAATTTTGCAACGTCTCTGATCTGTAAGGAATATCTTCATAAATATGGAATCTATTATCGTGCCCAGGAACTCGACTCTGGTACTGGAAACCAGAGAACTCTTTCCTAAGTTTATCTTCCATAAATGAGATTGAAGAAGTAGAAGAGCTCTTGAATGGTCTTCTTCCAGCCGGCAGGACGGAGCCTGGATCAGGATGTCGTCCAAATACGGCGCTACTGCAATACCTCTGGATCTTGCCACCGCAAGCAGGGCCCACAGAACATTTCTAAAGACTCTTGGGGCAGTAGCTAGACCAAAATGAAGAGCAACATACTGGAAGTGTTGATCCAGATAAGCGATTCTTAAGAACTTGAAGTGCTCCTTATGTATTGGCACATCAAGGTAAGCATCCTTCAAGTATATTGTAGTCATGAACTGTCCCTCTTGAACTAAGGGCAGGATAGACCTTATCGTCTCCATCTTGAGCGATGGGACTAACAGAACTTGTTTAAACACTTTAGGTCTAGAATCGGGCGAAAAGAACCCTCCTTCTTTGGGACAACAAAAAAAGGTTTGAGTAGTACCCCAGACATCTCTCTGCTAGAGGTACTGGCACAATTACTCCTAGGGAGGAGAGATCCCTCACACACCCTAGAAAAGCATCTCTTTTTTTCTGGCCTTGAAGACAGGTTTGATAAGAGGAATCTGTCCCTGGGTGGATGAGATTTTAAACCTATCCTGTAACCCTGAGCAATGAACCCAAGGGTCTTGTACGTTTCTCAGCCAAGCCTCCACAAAAAGAGATAGTCTGTCCCCAATACGATCCAGTGATGGATCGGGGGCCACCCCTTCATGACGATTTTGTCTCGGCAGACTTCTTGTTCTCTTTGGATTTATTCCAAGATTTAGATGGTTTCAAGTTCCCTTGGACTGATCAGGCTTCGTGGAGGGCTGATGACATTGGGATTTATCAGAACGAAAGGGACGAAAATTTGGACCCTGTCTTTTAGGCTTATTCTTCTTATCCTGAGGTAGAAAGGCACCCTTGCCCCCAGTGACCGTAGATATGATAGAGTCCAGGCCTGGATTGAAAAGAATCTTCCCCTTGAATGGAATGGGAAGCAATCTAGATTTTGAAGTCATTTCAGCAGACCTACGGGCTAGAACAGAAAAGCCTGATGTCTTAGCATTCAAGCAAATAATCTGCATGTTTGCATCACAGATAAACAAATTATTTACCTTAATTCTTTCCTGGATTTAATCGAGGGGAGTGTCCACCTCGATCATCTTTGACAAAGAGTCGGAAACCCGGCAAAACATGTCAAGGGAGGAGGGGGGAGCTGATGGGAGCTCGTTTTGTATTTTAAACAGTCTATACTTGCTGGCACTTATTCAAATGACAATTAGACAAGTCCAATTATTATTTTTACCTTCAGAATCGCATGCGTAGTATTCACAGAAGTTTAATTAACTTGTGATATATTTCCAAGGCTGCAATGAGAACAGTTAGTACCCAATAGAAACCATATTGTGTCTAACTCGGTTGATACTTAGCATTCGATACAAGAGTGTTTGGCAGTGAACCATATTATATGCGTTTAAAAGATAGTGTTGATTGCAGACAGCGCAATTATAATCTTAAGCAGCTACTGGTTGTTAAACTATTTTGGGGTCACTCTGGGCATAAAACAAGTATTTATATAAGGAGAATTAACTCTTTGGGCCTCTAGTAAGCCCTGTAATTGTTACAATATATACATATGCTTGATATAATTTTCTCCAACAAATTAGTGATATATATCCGGGTTCAAACTGGGAATCTATGATAATATAATGTTGAACAGTCAACACCAAGCACCAAAAACACTACCCATGCACGCTATATACTACGTGGCCTAAGATATCGAATTGAATATAAATAGTGTTCTGAACTATATTAACCCTACATGATAAGTTTATATACATACTGAAGTTAAATTTGAGTGACATAACAAAAATGCTTGTTATATTAATTAAAACATTTCTTATTAGCATATATGTATGTTACAGCCTTTAATAGTCTTAAGAAAGTGCTAACAAATAAGTGTCTGATAGCTTGACTACTGTTTTAAACCTGTCTGATAGCTCCAAAACAGTGTCTGATAGCTTGACTTGAATTTTTCAACTGTCTGATAGCTTGACTCCAGTAATAAAATAAAGGTAAGAGGGGCAGAGGTCAACAATACATAAGGTCTATTTATTGGTAATGGAACAAACTTTTTTTTGTGTGTGCTGCAGAAGTTCACGGCAGGGCATAGCCTTTTAACCCCTTTGCTCCTAGAGAAGATGGACTGTTTACTGTGTGTGAATTCTCTTTTCAGGAGGCTCTGTTTAAATGTGTGACATATCAGGGGGAAAATCTTTATTTTTTTTCTTTACTCTCCCTTTTTTTTTCTTCTTTCCTCCTCACACATCTCTTCGTCACTATCTCACCCTCTCCACTCTTATATCTCCCCCTATCTCTTGTCTCTCTCTCTCTCTCTCTCCCTCTCTCTCACTTTTCCCTTTCACTTTCTATCATATATCTCCTCTTCCTCCCTCTTTCTCCTTTATTCCAATATTTCTATTTTTTTATGTGGAAAACTATCACCATTATAGCATAAAAATTGCTATAAAAATATGTTACTTTAAGTGAAGATACAGTGCATCATGGCATCTCCTTCCCCTACATTACGTAATGTTCTTCTCAGTTAAAGGAATACTGAACCCAACTTTTTTCTTTAGTGATTCAGATAGAGCATGCAATTTTAAGCAACTTTCTAATTTACTCTTATTATCAAATTTTCTTCATTCTCTTGGTATCTTTATTTGAAATGCAAGAATGTAAGTTTAGATGCCGGCCCATTTTTGGTGAACAACCTGGGTTGTTCTTGCTGATTGGTGGATAAATTCACCCACCAATAAACAAGTGCTGTCCAGGGTTCTAAACAAAAAAATAGCTTAGATGCCTTCTTTTTCAAATAAAGATAGCAAGAGAACGAAGAAAAATTGATAATAGGAGTAAATTAGAAAGTTGCTTAAAATTGCATTCTCTATCTGAATCACAAAAGAAAAATTTTGGGTTCAGTGTCCCTTTAATGAGATATTAGCTGGAATTGAAGTACACAACTAAAAAATAAAAATGTACTGAATTAGTGCTGATTTTAAATGATCATGCCATTTATTTTCCAGTTGTGGTTCAACTGATTAATAGGTGGGGCAAAGATTGCCTAGAATTAGCTAAGGGCTAAGCATGCATTTTTGGGCAGTTAGATGTGTGTCTAGGTAGGAAGAGGCATAGTAAGGAAGGGGCTATTTTGTATTTCCTCCTAAGCACAATGGGAATGCAATCAGAAAGACGGCAGGGGAAAAAAAACACATACACTTCCAGAAGAACCAGCAAAATAATGCATATTGAAACATTTTAGTTTTAATTGTTTTTGTTTTGTAAAATACATTTTATTGGGAATTCCTTTTTGTGTATAATGTCACTTTAAATAAGGAGGGGGAAACACACACATACACTTCCAGTCTTTACAAGGAGTGTTCTGTACCTAATAATAATAACGTACTACAGAGCATAACCCAGCCCTGTGCTCTCCCTGGTAATATAGGTAGAGTATGCTGTGATTTATTGTTAGCTGTCAGACTGACAGTGACACACATTAAAACTAAACCATCTCTGTATGTGGCACCGTATATAATTATCGTAAAGCCACAATGCGTGTATGCTATCCCATAGTTACTTTTACCATTTCTTTGTATGGTTATTTTAAAGGGACATGAAATACTATTTTTTTTTTAAGTTTCCGATAGAGCATACAATTTTTTGAATAACTTACGTAAGCATGTAGAATGCTAATAGTCATTGTGCAACCTGCCAATTTCATGGTAAATTTAAGCTAACTCTTATCGGGTTCATATATGTGTTTCTCTGGCGTATTATAGCCTCTGACCTAACCGCGCTTCACTGATTTAATGATAACAATAACAATGAAGGCAGATGGGGAGGGGATATGGGATCAATTAAATGAAAACAATAAAAATAAAATATGTATGAATGTGATTTATGATTTGTTTAAAAAATGGTGTGTTTGTATATGTGTGAGGCTGTGCGTGTGTGGTGCAAACTAATGTGGGTATATTAACTAATGTGTGGATGTGTATGTGTGTTCCTAATTATTATGTGGCCTACAATAAGAAAATAAATCAAATAAAGCTCTCTCTAACTCTCTACTTACTCTCCAAACCACCAAACTCCTACAAGCATAACTAACACCAGTGTCTTTCGCGCTCGAGCTAATCACAGATAAGGAGCGCAGGTGCTAACTTTTATAGTGTAAGGTCGGTTACCATAGCGATGAACTTGTTATGAAGCGACGGTGACGTAGACACGAAAAAAGAGACTGCATACATTGCGCAATATTTTTGAATTGAAACCTTGTACTAAAATGAAGCTATAAACTATTTTTTTTAGATCATTGGTAACAGATCGAAAGGGATATCATTTTACAGTGAAAATCCAGTCATGTTGTTTTCTCAGAGGCTTCACAAATATGTTGTACTGATGTAATTTTTCAACAATATGTGAATTTAAGAACAAATTTCTAGCATTATTTTTTACTTTTCTAATTCAAATGCCTTGACCTTTTAATTATGGGTGATAGAATTGGAAACCAAGCAAATTGAAATATGTAAAGACAGATGCTCAGCTGTTCTTTTTGAAATACTCCAAATGCCAGGTACACTTACTGTACACTTTGTTTCCTCTTAATGGGCTTTAAATGTATTGCATGTGTAATACAACAATATCATGAACGTGTTAATTTGTGAGCATATTACAAGTTGAAAGTAAATGTGTTCGCTTGATCGCAATCAAATTTAGCGCATGCTGAGTTAGAGCAACTGAAGACTTTGCATAAAGGGTTCAGACGTTTAAGCTGCTAGAGCCACTGCTTCTAGCCTAACTTACCACAATCTTCAAATAAGTACAGTAGTATTGTCATATTTTCAAATCCTTTATTAGGTCCCAGGAAGCGAATAATCAACAATGTTTCAGGATTAATGAATCACACCTTTGGTGATGTGTATAAAGCAGTGATGAAAGTGGTGACATGTGCTAACATGATTAAGGGCAAGTAAACCCGAAACGTTGTTGTTTTATTTGCTTTTACTCTCTATACACAAATGCCAATACATAGGTACTTGCAGTTTCATTATTGGTGGTGGTTTCAATAAGTTAAATCCAAATATTGAATTTGCAAGAATAAACCTAAAGGAGCATTTTCCACTACATTCAGTAATATGCTACTGGTTTAACTAATCATTGGGAACAAATTAAAAGAAAAAAAAATTACAGTACATTGTCCCTTTAAGAGTACTGCTAACTGTGAATGTCAGTGGTGGCTGAGATCACACCAGATTTATACAAGAAAGAGAAGAGCTCAACCAGTAATTAACAACTGTTCATTGGTTTGTTCTATGGTGGTTCACCGCCTGGGAGCAGCCTCTTTTAGCCCAATTGTGAATTTCACAGAGAAGAACTTCCCTAAAGTATATCAGTCTGATACCGTCTAAAACAGATGATCCAGCCTAAAAATACCAGACAATCCTCCTTTGAATGAGAAACATGGCAATTGTTTTGGCCGTCTGTGGGCCTTGTCAGTGAGGTGTATCAATATCCCTCTAGGCATATTGGGAAGGAAGTTCACATCTGGTTTCTCCCATCATCCATAAAGAGACTTTCCACAGGGTCATAATACACATATACAAGAAAGAGATGTTTTCAACCAGGAATGAACACAACTGCTGAGTGGCTTGTTCTCTGGCAGGTCACCAACTGGGAGTAGCCTCTTTAAGCTTAATTGTGCTTTTTACAGACGGCTTTCTTGATGTATATCCATCTGAGCCTATCAACCCCAGTTGATAATTTCAGCCTTCTGTGCACCTCTTCAGTGTGGTGCAGTTGTATCGCTCTAAGCACATTGGGCAGGGAGACTTCACTCAGGATCATAACACTAATATGCAAGAAAGAGAAACGTTCAACCCCATCACCCTTAGGGAGGCTTTCCCCAGAGTCATAATACACATATACAAGAAAGAGCACCACTTCTCTTTCTGTATGTGCCAATTAATAAAAAGACAAGCAATATCACTCTGATTTTGTTTTTCTTTACAACTTTCAAAGCTTACTTCAGACGTATATACATCTGCCCTGTGAACAGATGCTCAGTAGTAGCTGGTGCCTCAGAAATTGTGTATATATAGACTTCACAATTTCATGATGGGAAGTAGGATGTAAAGTCTCTTAAAACTGTATGCTCTAGCTCAGTCATAATAGTTTCATTTTGACTGTTGTGTTCCTTTTAAGTGCACAGTTGAACTTAAATACTATCATTGGAATATGAATTTTGAGTTGCAATTGTTTGGACACTAAAAAACGTTAATTAAAATGTAATTTTGTTCTACTGCTACCCATCTGTAGTATGTGCCACCCTGTGAAATAATATTTTTGTTGAATGAATAAATTAGCTATCACTGGCCCTAATTTTCAATCTACTATTTGAGACTGATCTAACTGTGGGAGTTTTTGTGGAAGTTTAACTTCTGCCAGAGGAAAGTCAACACCATCAGTGGAAACTAAACCTTAGCGTTTGCATTGTTTTGAAGTTATTAAGCCGCTTTGTTAAATCCTTTGCAGGTGCACGATGTTTAAGTGATTTAATGAATATTTGTGCAACTTGCACATACACTAAGCGATGATAAGCAATATGCAAATGCCATCAATTTGTCTGGTATAGTTATTCATAAAATATACATTTGTGTAGAATGTAGAGAAGTGAAATTATAGTTACCGTAATTGAGGCTGGACATGATAAATTAATTGATGTATTATGTACAAGGCTACGCCTACCAGGACAGCAGGGCATTTCCTGCTGGTCCAAAGCAGCTGGGGCTGGCCAGCTAAAATTGAAGGGTTGGTGCTGCTATAAGTATTAAGGTCACAAAGTATTTCCTCGTACCATGTTCCATTTTAGTAGCCCTCCTCCTTTAAGTTACACTGTGAGACAGAGTGACACACTGTTTTCAATGTCTTTTCTAGATCACACTATGAAGTCACAAATGAAATTGGGTTGTAATGTGCCTTTATAACAATCTGGCAAATGTATTTTTTTATTACAAACTAATATAATTTAATTTGTAAAAAAACAATTGTGGTTAAGAATATCCTTCCAGTTATCCCCTTGAGAAAAATGGTGTGCGTGCATTCTATTAAATCAACAGAAAATAAGGTTGGTGTTCAGATTTTCCAGGGCTGCTTTTTATTCCCAGTCCTCCCTGGTTATGTAAGAGTTAATCAGTAGGTACAAATTAAACAAAATTATTTATGGGGTATGAATTGTTAAAAAGAGAGCCAAGTAAACTGCAGACTTAGATTTCATAGTTTGAGATTTTGGGATTTGGTTGAAAGGTCAAACATTATTTACTCTGATTTAAAGATGATGAGATTTAGGCAGTAGGAAGTCATCCATAAAAGGCAAATCAATTAGACAGTTGGTGACAAGCTTCAGCTTGTGGGTTGCTAGAGGATGTTGTAAAGCGTTTCATCCCTGTCTGGCAACCAAAAGGTTAATGTGGAAATGGAAACTTGGTGGTAGATAAATGTAGATATCACAGGGATTGTTTCAAATAATCTGACATTATTATATGTCAATAATTTTTTCAGTAGAAAATATATAATGCTCATAAACACACATACACACACATCTATCTATCTATCTATCTATCTATCTATCTATCTATCTATCTATCTATCATCTATCTAGTTAATAATACTGGCACTAGCAGAACTTCTCAAACAATAAAAATATTCTTTATTAATTTTAGAACATTAAAAACTGGTTAACGTCTCGTTTAAATGAGATGAATATCCATGTTTCGTTAACGACTGTGCATTCCTTATGAAAGGAATGCACATGTCTAGCTTTTATCATGATCTGTATCTGCACGAACAATTTAAAATGCCAAAAATATCACACCTATTAACCTATTTGTTTGGATTTTTATTATCAGAAAGCTAAAGACATGTGTATGCTCCAGAGATCACCTAGGATTACTCTTCAAAAGATTCCAAGGTAACTAAGCAAAATTGACAACAGAAGTAAAAAGGAAAGATGTTTAAAATGCCATGCTTTTCTGCATCCAGGTGAATTCCGAAAATGGCAGGGTGGTGAAAGAATCCCCTGAAGGTGGATTCTTTCACTACCCTTCCATTTTCGGAATCCACCGGGAAGCAAGGGTAAGCTGCATCCCGGTGGAGGAAGCGAAGGCAAACGGAGCATTACAAAAGCAACACCTAATCACCCACATTAAAGTATTTAAAAAACAAACAAAAAACACCCGCATCAAGTATTAAAAAATAAACTAACCCCCCGCATCAAGTATTAAAAAAAACAACTAACCAACCGCGTCAAGTATTAAAAAAAAGCAAAAAACGCCTGCATCAAGTATTAAAAAAAACAAAAAACGCCCACATCAAGTATTAAAAAAACAAAAAACGCCTGCATCAAGTATTAAAAAAAAAAACACCGCCCGCATGAAATATAACAAAAAAAATTCTACACGAAGTATTAACTCCTAAACCGCAAAATGCCTATATCACAATAAACCTATTTACCCTATTAACCCCTAAACCGCAAAACCCCTACATCGCAATAAACCTATTTACCCTATTAACCCCTAAACCGCAAAACCCCTACATAGCAATAAACCTATTTACCCTATTAACCCCTAAACCGCAAAACCCTTACATCGCAATAAACCTATTTAACTTCTTAACCCTTTAAACCGCAAAAACCCACAACGCAAATAACTATTTAAATAACTAAGTACTGTACACTAACCTAACACCCCCTAACCTAACACCCCCTAACCTAACACCCCCTAACCTAACACCCCATTAAATAAACCCAAATTACCTAAACTAATACATTCTAAAGTTACAAAAAATAAAAAAAGCTAACATTACAGAAAATAAAAAAATCAAATTACCAAATTTAACAAAATTAAACATCATCCCTATGAAACTAAAAAAGACCCCCCAAAATAAAAACACCCCCTACTCTAATAATAAACTACCAGTAGCCCTTAAAAGTGCTTTTTTGCAGGACATTGACCCAAGATAATCAGCTCTTTTACAAAAAATATACAAAGTCCCCACTAACATTAAACCCCCCACCCCCCAAAATAAAAGAACCTAACACTAAAAAACCTAAACTACCCATTGCCCTGAAAAGGGCATTTGTTTGGGCATTGCCCATAAATGGGCATTAAGCTCTTTTTCTGCCCATCCCTAATCTAAATAAAACAAATACCCCCAAAAAAACCTTAAAAAATCCTGTCTAAATCCCAGGTTGGTACTCACGGTTCCTGAAGTCCGGCGGAGAAGGTCCTGTTCCAGGCAGTGAAGTTTTCTTCCAAGCGCAACCTCTTCTTCTTCCAGGAACATCCTGCGCGGAGCAAAGCTGAAGACTGAAGACCGCAGAGCTGAAGACCGGTGACCCTGGAACTGAAGACTGGCGACCGCGGAGCCATGGAGTGTGGAGGATCCTCTTCGTACGATCTCCGCCGTACACAGAATAGTGAATTCAAGGTATGCGATTAAAGATGGCGTCCCTTGAATTCCTATTGGCTGATTTGATTCTTCCAATTCAAATCAGCCAATAGGATGAAAGCTACTCAAATCCTATTGGCTATTTAAATAAATTAAGATGTCGCCGCCTGGATGAAGACTTCTCGCCGTCTGGATGAAGATGGATGTCCGGACTTTAGGAACAGTGAGTAGATTTCCTGGGGTTAGTGTTATTTTTTAATTTTTTTTTTTAAGATTAGGGATGGGCAGTAAAGAAGCTGAATGTTTTTTTAAGGGCAATGTCCATACAAATGCCCCATTAGGGGCAATGGGTAGCTTAGTTTTTTTTTAGACTAAAGTTTTTTTTATTTTGGGGGGTTGGTTGGGTGGAGGGTTTACTGTTAGGGGGACTTTGTAATTTTTAGGTAAAAGAGCTGTTTAACTTAATGCTCTACAAAAATGCCCTTTTAAGGGCTATTGGTAGTTTATTGTTAGGTTAGGGGGTGTTTTTATTTTGGGGGGGGCTTTTTTGTTTTTAAAGGGCAATTAGATTAGATGTAATTTTTATTATTTTGGATGTTTGTTTATTATTTTTTGTAATCTTAGATTTTTTTATTTTTCGTAATGTTAGTGTTTATTATTTTTTGTAATGTTCGTTTTTTTATTCATAGTGTTAGTATTTTATATTGTAATGTTAGGGTTTTTTATTTTTAATGGTAGTGTTAGGATTTTATTATTTTGTAATGTTTTTCATTTCTTTCATTTATTTAAAATAGTAATGTTAGTTTAATTTATAGCTTAAGCAAAGTTTTTTTTTAATTTCACAGGTAAGTTTTTATTTAGTTAAAGATAGTTATATTGTAAGTTTAATTTAACATTAGGTGGGTGTTAGGTTTAGGGGCTAATAGTTTAATTTAGTGTGTTTTGCGATGTGTGGGGCCGGCGGTTTAGGGGTTAATAGGTTTAGTTTATTAGTAGCGATGTGGGGGACCGGCGGTTTAGGGGTTAATAGTTTTATTATAGTGTTGGCAATGTGGGGGGCTGGTGGTTTAGGGGTTACTAGATTTATTTACTTTTGGGGATGTGGGTGGCTGGCGGTTTAGGGGTTAATTAGTTTAATATAGTTTTTCGATGCGGGAGGGTGGTGGTTTAGGGGTTAATAGGTAGTTTATGGGTGTTAGTGTACTTTGTAACATTTTAGTTGTGAGTTTTGTGAAACATTTTTGTTTCGCAAAATTCATGACTACTGGTCGCAGATCGCGGCAGTATAAGCTATAATGCTAGCGTTATAGCCTGCCCGAAGAACTTGTAATATGGCACTATGGAAAATCCTGCACTCATTTTTTGAGTGCGGAATGGATCATTGCGTTACAGGCTAAAACAATTGTGGTATAGTGGTACCGCTGCGACTTAAAATAAGGGAGACCAGCCATTCCACACGCAATGGCCAATTTTTCAGCAGTATAGTCGTACCGCACCATAACACAAAACTTGTTATTTTAGCTAAAAAAAAAAATAACTTTTTAACAAACTATAATAGCATATCTCCAGATGGTATGTGCCTCAGAAAGGAAGAAAACAAGTATACATAGCAAAGTACGTTCTAAGTGGACCTCCAAAAGTAACGCCAAATGTAAACTCACGAGATATAGCAAATATGATCCATATAACCAGTGTATAGCATGATTTGGGGCTCAGATGCTCATACAATATGCTGGTTATATAGAACTTATGTTCTGTTTCATGTGAGTATATGGTTGGTGGTTTTTACTTTTGGAGCTCTATTTGGAACGTACTTTACTATGTATAATTCTTCTCTTCATTTCTGAGGCACATACCATCTGTAGACACTATTATAACAGACAGAATTTGGACTTTATATTTGGACTATATCATTATTTTGTATTTAGATGTATTTTTTTGTTTGTATCACATTAGTCACTATTTTTATGGTATATTTTGGAATTGCACCATCTTTTGTATTTATAATAAACAAGAAAAATTAGGTCAAGCCTAATGAACTAAAAATGTGCAGGAATCATGTGAAAAGATACCTGAAAGTTTTATCTGATGGGTTGGTTTAGTGACATCCTCACTTCAAATTATTAGAGGAATTAAGGCAATGCAAAGCCAGAAAAAAACAAACAAACAAACAAACAAACAAAAAAACCATGTAAAATTGTGCTTCTGATTGTCAAGGGTCCATGAAAACCCCAGTGATTTATGTGCAAAGATTTTCTAATGGATCGATTTAGAATCCAATGAATGGTAAGCCACTGGAACAGAAATTCTGCATATTAAAGAATAATTAAGACAAAAAATATTAAACAGCATTTTAATGTGAATGTTTGCAAAAAGGCTGTTTTTTAATTTTTTGTTAACATTCTTTACTATTATTATTTAGCTTCTTTTATTTATTATTAGATAACTAACTGATTTCAATTTCTAGTAAAACTTTTATCCCCACTTTACATCAAAAGTATATTAATAGTCCTCAAATAATAAAACAATAGCACAGAATAAATCATTTTTAACAACTATACCAAAGCATGAAAATAAATGTATTTGAATGTTTTAGTGAGTCTATTTAAAAAAATAATTAAAATTCCTAGAAATGTTGTTGTACAGCACATGCATGTCACAGATAATGGAACAGTCGGAATGAATATTAGAATCTGTCATTTTCAAATGCATTTTGTTTAAACTTTCCTCTGTTGGTTTTGGATGCCAAATAGAGAAACATCTAAATGACTGAAAAATCATGTATTTATAAACCAGACATTATTGTGTCTTTTGTTGCCTTGACAACCTAGTCTTTTATTTTTGTACTGTCTTTTTGGCAGCTAGAAGATGTGTTTGGTTTATTTGTGTAAACATATGTATATAAAACCCTCAATCCGAGGAGATGTATTTCCCACTGACCAATGCTGTATATTTTTCTTGTTGTTTGACCATTTGATAGGATATAAATAAGTAAATAAAGAACAACTCAAACAGGAGCAGACTCAGTCCTTGTATCAGTTCTTGACTATAATAAACACATTTTATGTATACGTGTTGTGGATATAATACAGGAAGAAGACTGAGGAGGAGGAAAATAGAGGGAGTAGAAAGCATAGTGTAAAAAGAGCAATAGGGTAGAAAAGGAGAACAAATGAGAAAGGGAGAAAAATGGGTTGAAAGAGACAGAGAAGACAACATCGAAACCTTCCTCACAGAGCATATAATACTACCAGCTGACCTGCTTATAAATTTGTTGATAGGTCAATATCAGTGAATCATACTGCAAGGCTAGTGAGCTAAGGATAAGTAATGGTGGTTTCAAACAGATGGAAAACCAGAACTTAGCTTAGACCTCTCAGACATCATTTCTATACCTATTTTGAAGTTCATCAGTTCTTTGCTCATTGGCTCATCTATGGTCATCACTGTTTTCATATTTATCTAATACATTTTTTAAAGTGCATGAAAAGTTGCTATATACTTAGTATGTGTGCCTCTCCTTTACTGTTAAAGCTACTGTTTGAGTTAATCTTACCCCCCCCCCCCAAATTTAATTGTCCAACGTCAATTACTATTTTTGCTTACCAGTTGCTCCCAGCTTGAGGCAGTTCTTTTTTTCCTTTTTTTCCTTCAGACTCAAGGGGGGGGGGGGTACAGTCAGTCTGTACAGGGGGTACAGGCAATCTGTACAGCCCTTCCAATTTAGAAATAGCTGACTGCACTCATGTGCCTTAGATCACAAGCAAGTTAGTATTATTGATGGGTTCCCCATGTGCTGTAAAGCAACTGGAACCATATGTTATGTAAACAACTGTATATATATATATATAGCAGTCAAAGTAAACCCCACCCAGCAACAGTGTTTTGGGAATACCAAAAGAAGCAGGCAAAACACAGGATTATATTTATCAAGCCTTTATGTGCAAAATTCAAATTGCAGGGCCTTAACCCATAACGTTTCGGCTTCCACATGAGCCGTTATCAAATGGAGGCCATTAAGACATACCAAACACCCACAAGAGCCCCCGTAATATACTTTATACCAAATTATCTTAATGATACTCCGGTGTTGTTTTGCATGTCCACATGCTCCCATCACTTGCAGTCAACAGTGGATCCTAGCTAAACCATTACCATTCCATGACCAAAATAAGTGCATTTTATAAAATAAAGTTAATTCATTGGAAGCCACAAGCACTCATTCTTCCATCTCTCTCCAACGTTTCTTCTCACATATTGTCGACAATTGGACCCAAAAATGTCATCACTCCAGAATATTTTTTTCCTCTGATCTTTATTCCAATTTTTGTGAGCCTTAGCATATCTTAACCTTTTCACCCTGTTCCCCTTCCAAAAAAGTGGTTTCTTGGCTGCTACCCTTCCACAAAGACCATTCCTGATCAAGCTTCTTTGGACTGTAGAAGGGTCAACTTGGCATTTAGATAAAGCTGCAAGAAGCTGAGCCAGGTCCTTGCTGGACTTCTTCTGGTCTCTCAAAGAAGAAACTCTGAGAAACTTCTTATGAGATTTTGAAAGTTTTCTTGGCCTTCCAGTACTTTTTTGTCCTTAACCTCTACTTGTTCTTCTAATTTCTTTAAAGCAGCTTGAATACCACATCTTGAGTATCCAGTTTGTTTGCTGGTTTCGCCTTGAAAGTGGCCTTGCTAATGTAAAAGTATGATTTTATGTCATTCAAATTCTGTGATCTTTGGCATTTTGAATGGAATGATGTGATTAAAAATTGGTCTTAGCAAGCTTCCAATGAACTAAACTCAAACCATATGTGTATGTAATGCTCAAGCATGTCTTGCACAAACCTAGTGTAATAGAGCATTTACACAGTAGTAATTTTGCCATGAAATAGTAGGACAAATACAGGTGTTAGCAATGACATTAATTAGGGTTCCATTTCATTTAGGTTTACGAGAGCCTTTACGAGAGAGGTTTACGAAATACTTTCATTATTTATTTTGTCTCCTTTTACGGTAATTCCATTCTGAAATTTTGAGTATTTCAATTCCTTTTAGAAATGGAAGTGCAAAACATTGTTATATTCCACACAGTCATTGGTTGCACAATCTAGTGGCTTTTTAAAAACTGTCACTAATTGGCCACAGCAGAGAGAGTTACAACATGGCAGCTCTCATTGCTTTATAGACATTAAAACTTTATACTTATTTTGTCACTATTTAGTCAACTAATTAAACTTTAAAAAAAATACATATGCATGCTATTCTTTTCTTTAAACGCATCATTCTATCTACCATTTATTTAGGGGCAGATTTCAAGTTGAGCACTATTTAATCCTCCCGTTCAAGCGTTAACTGCGCTAGAGGTAGGTTTTTTGTGCTCTTTGTGCTGGGCTCGTATTCTGAGTTTTTGCTTGCGCACTTACCCGACGAGCGCAAAAAGCCTAACTCTAACTATATAACAATATTGCATGTCCATTCACAAGTGCGCTAGCCCGACAACAAAATATGAATATTTCACATTCCAATGTTCTTCACATAGCAGAATATGTTCTATTTATTCATAAATACACATTTGTACATATATCTGATGGTATTCTTGTACAATATACATATTATATATATATATATATATAAATCAAAAGTAAAAGTCACTGTTGCCGTCCCTTTAAGTAATTAGTTGTCTTGTCGACATAAACAAAGTCCGGTGAATGTGTATACTCCGTTCAAAGCAATGAGCCGTACGAAATATGTATTATGTTTAACATGCTCAGAGCTACTGGAAAACAGCTTGACAAACCCCCTATATACGCCTGTGATGTGAATGAATGTATCAGAGACAGAGTGTACTTCAGAAAACCGGAGGCTTAGGAGCACAACAAGCGGTTACATGCAGAGTGAGTGGTACCTTCAAATCTCTAACATAAAGAGAGAAGACCAGGACTTATAATCCAGGTGGCGAAAACGCCTTTACTCACCACTCCTCTAGACCGCTGACCCCAAATGACTCAGTCTCTGTTTTTGATTAAAGACCTCCGGAATTCACTGTATCTGCACTCAATAGTCTCCTCCGCGTTTCTTCGAAAAGGCGTCCTACTATGCAGGAGGGGGCGTGACGTACGTGCTGCAGCGCGGTGAATCCATGCGCTGATCCTTTTGATGTAGAAAACAGAGTTCCCATAGACCGGCTTTGGAGCTGTAAGTCCCAGACCAGCTGCTGCTGCCCGGAATAATTAGAATAAAGTAGAAAAAAAGTTGCTAGCAGCGGTCTTAAAAGCAATAAGTCTTTATTGAAACATCAAAGGTAAAAAACACTCCAGGAGAGCAAATGTGCACACAACATTAGTCCGCTAACATGTTTCGGCCGAGGGCCGTAATCATAGCTACTGGACCTTGCACCTGCGTACCTTAAAAAGGACCAGGATCACCCTGATAGGATAAAAACAAAGTTACACGTTGTGTTGCTGTTTAACTCATTGAGTACTTTAACATAGAAATACTATATATCAATTGAGAATTATCCATTACACTGAACCTGTCACAGTTTCATATCAAATAGAAGTGGACACAAGCATATAAGACAGAAAATGATTTGATGTAAACTAATTATAAGGTCTTAAAACTTATTACAATATTACATAGAACATGCAAAAAAGACACATAAATGCATACTACGTGGATTAACTGACATCCGGCCAACTTTTCTAAACCATTTAAATGCGATACAATACAAAATAATTTACTTATTTGAAGTCACTAAAACAGTTTACATGACACATTATTTCACTGTAAATAACAGTTGTACCGCATTGATACAAATAGTGGCAAAAAACGATACAGTTAAATATGTGAAAAATCTATGGAAAATATTATTACCTATTCTGCCTCATAAACAAAATCTATCAAATGCAAGATGGGGGATATGCTAATACATTGAAATGAAATACTAACCTAGAAAGAGAGGAAGCCTAATATTTACTTACATTGCTTACTATAATAATTAAATGATCCAGTATGTATTATATGGGCAACACACAAATATTTATGGCATTTATATAAAGCATTAATGAGAATGGATTCAAAGGACATTTAACTTCCAATACTTTAGAATCCCTTATGGAGAACACATTATATTGCCAATTGATACCTTGCCCACCAAAGCAATATGGACTAGGAAAAGGCTCTGTATATTATAGTATATGGAAGGGAATGGCTTGAGAAACAAATACACAATGTTGTAGTGTTACAGAGATTACAAAATTGTAGATTAACAAAAACCACAAAATTTCAGAATTACAAAGTGACTGGGAGGGAGGTAATTGAGTTGGTCACTGCAGGAAAGGGAATGAGGGCCCTGGTCAAAAAATCACTGCCAGTAGTTAATTAGGTCATACTCAGAGTTTAGGCCCGTAGGCACACGTGTCTGGAGTCTGAAGATCCAAAACATTTCCCTTTTCTGCAGCAACCTATCCCTATCTCCTCCCCTAGGAGGACAGGTAACTCTTTCAATAGCCTGCCACTTCAGTGTATTAACGCTACTACGATGATGTTTTGCAAAATGCTGCACCAAAGGTGTAGATGCAGTTCCTGCCTGTATGGTAGACAAATGGTTACGTATGCGGACCTTCACCTCTGTTGTAGTGAGCCCCACATACTGTAAATGACAAGTGGTGCAGCTGAGGACATAGACCACATATGTGGAAGTACACTTTAAACATGTTTGTATGGGAAACCTTTCACCTGTCACTTCAGACTTGATGTGATCGGCAGGGAGAACAAATTCACATACCCTACATTTATTGTGGCATTTGAAGATACCCCTATGTGTAAGCCAGGAGCTCTGTCGTATATCAGTTTTGGGCAAGGCTGATGGTGACAACACATTCCCCAAAGTGCTGGTTTTTCTATAGGAGCACCGCAGACCTTGGGAGACACAATTCTCTAATTTGTCATCTGCAGCAAGAAAGGAAAAATGTTTTTTCACTATTTTGCAAATGTCCTGATATTCCTGACTATATTCTGTGACAAAGGTTACTCCTTTGTGTTGTCCCTCAGATGTTCTATGAACATTACTAGGTGTATCCAAAGTTTGCATCCTATCCAGCGCATCAACCTGATTTCTTGCTTTTTTTATGACGTGGGAGGTGTATCCCCTACTCTTAAGTCTGTGTGTCAATTCCTTAGATTGTTCTGCATATTTAAAGGGCAATGTGCAATTGCGTTTAACCCTGGTAAACTGTCCCTTGGCTTGACATTTGCAAAATAGTGAAAAAACATTTTTCCTTTCTTGCTGCAGATGACAAATTAGAGAATTGTGTCTCCCAAGGTCTGCGGTGCTCCTATAGAAAAACCAGCACTTTGGGGAATGTGTTGTCACCATCAGTCTTGCCCAAAACTGATATACGACAGAGCTCCTGGCTTACACATAGGGGTATCTTCAAATGCCACAATAAATGTAGGGTATGTGAATTTGTTCTCCCTGCCGATCACATCAAGTCTGAAGTGACAGGTGAAAGGTTTCCCATACAAACATGTTTAAAGTGTACTTCCACATATGTGGTCTATGTCCTCAGCTGCACCACTTGTCATTTACAGTATGTGGGGCTCACTACAACAGAGGTGAAGGTCCGCATACGTAACCATTTGTCTACCATACAGGCAGGAACTGCATCTACACCTTTGGTGCAGCATTTTGCAAAACATCATCGTAGTAGCGTTAATACACTGAAGTGGCAGGCTATTGAAAGAGTTACCTGTCCTCCTAGGGGAGGAGATAGGGATAGGTTGCTGCAGAAAAGGGAAATGTTTTGGATCTTCAGACTCCAGACACGTGTGCCTACGGGCCTAAACTCTGAGTATGACCTAATTAACTACTGGCAGTGATTTTTTGACCAGGGCCCTCATTCCCTTTCCTGCAGTGACCAACTCAATTACCTCCCTCCCAGTCACTTTGTAATTCTGAAATTTTGTGGTTTTTGTTAATCTACAATTTTGTAATCTCTGTAACACTACAACATTGTGTATTTGTTTCTCAAGCCATTCCCTTCCATATACTATAATATACAGAGCCTTTTCCTAGTCCATATTGCTTTGGTGGGCAAGGTATCAATTGGCAATATAATGTGTTCTCCATAAGGGATTCTAAAGTATTGGAAGTTAAATGTCCTTTGAATCCATTCTCATTAATGCTTTATATAAATGCCATAAATATTTGTGTGTTGCCCATATAATACATACTGGATCATTTAATTATTATAGTAAGCAATGTAAGTAAATATTAGGCTTCCTCTCTTTCTAGGTTAGTATTTCATTTCAATGTATTAGCATATCCCCCATCTTGCATTTGATAGATTTTGTTTATGAGGCAGAATAGGTAATAATATTTTCCATAGATTTTTCACATATTTAACTGTATCGTTTTTTGCCACTATTTGTATCAATGTGGTACAACTGTTATTTACAGTGAAATAATGTGTCATGTAAACTGTTTTAGTGACTTCAAATAAGTAAATTATTTTGTATTGTATCGCATTTAAATGGTTTAGAAAAGTTGGCCGGATGTCAGTTAATCCACGTAGTATGCATTTATGTGTCTTTTTTGCATGTTCTATGTAATATTGTAATAAGTTTTAAGACCTTATAATTAGTTTACATCAAATCATTTTCTGTCTTATATGCTTGTGTCCACTTCTATTTGATATGAAACTGTGACAGGTTCAGTGTAATGGATAATTCTCAATTGATATATAGTATTTCTATGTTAAAGTACTCAATGAGTTAAACAGCAACACAACGTGTAACTTTGTTTTTATCCTATCAGGGTGATCCTGGTCCTTTTTAAGGTACGCAGGTGCAAGGTCCAGTAGCTATGATTACGGCCCTCGGCCGAAACATGTTAGCGGACTAATGTTGTGTGCACATTTGCTCTCCTGGAGTGTTTTTTACCTTTGATGTTTCAATAAAGACTTATTGCTTTTAAGACCGCTGCTAGCAACTTTTTTTCTACTTTATTCTATATATATATATATATATATATATATGATTATATATAGATATAGTTACTGTATATACACTGAATAGTGCCTTACCTGTTTGCTTGAATAAACCACGTTCCTGAGAGTCCTCGCTTTTCTATTTCTATTTTCTATATATATATCCTCCATGTGTATCTGCACTCACAATGTCATACAGTCGCCAACCAGGGTGCCAGATCAAATAGAATTCATAGTAATCTTCAACATAGGACTGCACTCGCTGGGTTTTCAGAAAAACGTATTTATTAGGTAACGTTTCGGGGTTTGCAGACCCCTTCCTCAGACCAGAACAAACATGCACCTAAACACAGTGACTTATGAACGCATTAAGCCCCACCCACCACCAAATCAAAAGTGAATTGCGCCAAAACTGGGGTTGTCATGGTGATAACCCCTAAAACCCTTCAGTGTGACCTTACTACTAATTCAAAAAGTCATATAAGCCTCAAAATTGTATAGGTGGTAAGCCGTTAGATATGAGAATCAATAAATGCATAAGTAGATCTAGACATCCATGTATTTCATATTCATACCTTAGTGTAATCATTAAATCAGAGGAATACAGATACCAAAACATGTCATATTGATGTAAGTTGAATAATCATACATAGTACATTGTCATATATAGTAGTACATCACATTTAGTCACAATGGTTATATATATGTTTCAAAACCTAGCAGAACTACACAAACTCTTATCAATATCACCCATCCTACCTCAGAGACAGATGTGTAGCGTATCTAAAGTCATATTCCATCTAAAGATCAGATCAGGCTTCAAATATCCTGTGGAGATGATCGTATCGGCAATAGCAAAATCTAGCCCTTACTTTACATCAGGCGCCAAGAGAAACAGCTCTGGCGCCCGAAGTGCTCCTTAGCCTAGCGCATGGCTAATTAGCATATGCTGGTGACATATGAGCACGTGTTTGTGCGTCGTCATGGGAACTCTGTTGCGAGCCAGCAAAGCAACAAATAATGTGCAATCGTGACAGCCCGTTACCCATTACGCTAGCTGTGAGCAAGGCTTCAAAGGGAAATCACATATAGACAACCTCCTGTAATAGGCATATGTTTAAACATAGGTGGGCTAAGTTTGGAAAAGTAAATATATGCATCCCCACGGTGGGTCATAAATATAATACTCCTAACGATAGCCGGATTGTGCAAAAAGTGTATAGATATGTTTTATGCCTAAGACAAACAGGGTACATATCAGGAAGCATTATACCCTTCAATGTTAAGAAACAATGTAATATCAACAGTTCTACAGATATTGCTAGAAATGCAGAGGGATGCTTATACATTATTATCTGTGACTCACTACATTATATTTCTGCCACACGGTTAAAATATGAGCAGTGACAATTAAGCAGAACAGAGAGGGATAATTATCACATATGTGCATACAAATATATGATAGTAAAGCCTAAAACCTTGTGCCTGGACCCCCACTTGTCCATACAGTGGAACCTCAAAATGTATCATTGGTTCACTGTTATAAATGCCAATCAAAGTTACATCATGATATCCCTAATACATCAGTAAGGATGTGTAATCAGTATATTGTTAATATTTTTGATCCAAGAGGACCTGTGTCACTCCTCCCAGAAATAGTTCCTGTGTTAGGTTGTTATGGATCTATCACGAGACCAAAGATTGACCTTCAACTAGTTCCAGAGTATCCAAGGTACCCCATCATTACCCATATGCCAAGTACTAATGTGACCTGCTTCCATCCGTGTGCAGCCACCATACAGGCCCATAAAAGACTCTTAAGCAGGTCCCACTGAGTGTGTATCACACTAGGGCATATGAAACTCACTGGTTAGTTAACCAACTAAGGTACGTCAAGGCAGGGCCAAAGCAGTGTGTAATACCTGTACTCCGCTGGTCAATCGTCCAGCCACTACTTATGTCCAACCTTCGTGGGCGAATCGCACCAGGTGCATCATCACAAAAGCGGAAAAATAAGTAGTCATTCTACATTAGTATTAAAGGAAGCAGTGCCAGACATTAGACATATTGAGGCCTTTGGGGTATAGGGTGCCAAGTCTATGAATCCATCTAACTTCCATCTGGAGTAGGGTTCTATCCCTGTCTCCACCTCATTTGAGGGCCGGAACATGGTCAATTAAGATGAACCTTAAGTCAGTTACTTTATGTTTGGCCATGAGAAAATGTCTTGCCACAGGTTGGTCCGATACTCCTTTATCCAAGGCACTCCTTATGGCTGATCTGTGATTAGCCATTCTTAGACGTGCATTGTCCGTTGTTTTTCCTACATAAAACCGGCCACAGCAGCAGCTCAACAGCTAGATTACATAAGTAGTTGTGCAAGTGATATAGTGTCTTATTGTGTACTTCTGAGTCGTATGTGGATGTCTAAAAACTTTACATTGGATCATTCCACTACATGTTGTGCATCCCAGGCATCTGTAGCAGCCCTTTTTCTTTGTTTTGAGCCATTGCTGTTTCATATAGCACTGTTGTGTGTCTGTAGCCATGAGTAGATCCCTTAGGCTCCTTCCACGTCTATACCCCATAATGGGGGGATCCATATGTTCAAACGGTAAACTTGGGTCTGTTGCTAGGATAATGTAGCAAGTCACAGATAATAATGTATAAGCATCCCTCTGTATTTCTAGCAATATCTGTAGAACTGTTGATATTACATTGTTTCTTAACATTGAAGGGTATAATGCTTCCTGATATGTACCCTGTTTGTTTTAGGCATAAAACATATCTATACACTTTTTGCACAATCCGGCTATCGTTAGGAGTATTATACTTATGACCCACCGTGGGGATGCATATATTTACTTTTCCAAACTTAGCCCACCTATGTTTAAACATATGCCTATTACAGGAGGTTGTCTATATGTGATTTCCCTTTGAAGCCTTGCTCACAGCTAGCGTAATGGGTAACGGGCTGTCACGATTGCACATTATTTGTTGCTTTGCTGGCTCGCAACAGAGTTCCCATGACGACGCGCAAACACACGCACATACGTCACCAGCATATGCTAATTAGCCATGCGCTAGACTAGGGAGCACTACGGGCACCGGAGGTGTTTCTCTTGGCGCCTGATGCAAAGTAAGGGCTAGATTTTGCTATTGCCGATACGATCATCTCCACAGGATATTTGAAGCCTGATCTGATCTTTAGATGGAATAAGACTTTAGATACGCTACACATCTGTCTCTGAGGTAGGATGGGTGATATTGATAAGGGTTTGTTACGTACAGTTTTTAGAGCACGATCTGCATTAAATTATCTACATATACACTACCGTTGTGAAGGATCTGCATATTATTTACTATAGAATGGAATCATAGTTTAATGCATTGGGACAATCGAATAGTGTAGTTCTGCTAGGTTTTGAAACATGTATATAACCATTGTGACTAAATGTGATGTACTACTATATATGACAATGTACTATGTATGATTATTCAACTTACATCAATATGACATGTTTTGGTATCTGTATTCCTCTGATTTAATGATTACACTAAGGTATGCATATGAAATACATGGATGTCTAGATCTACTTATGCATTTATTGATTCTCATATCTAATGGCTTATTCATTTATTTTACCACCTATACAATTTTGAGGCTTATATGACTTTTTGAATTAGTAGTAAGGTCACACTGGAGGGTTTTCAGGGGTTATCACCATGACAACCCCAGTTTTGGCCCAATTCACTTTTGATTTGGTGGTGGGTGGGGCTCAATGTGTTCATAAGTCACTGTATTTAGTTGCATGTTTGTTCTGGTCTGAGGAAGGGGTCTGCGAACTCCGAAACATTACCTTATAAATATATTTTTCTGAAAACCCAGCGAGTGCAGTCCTATGTTGAAGATTAATATATATATATATATATATATATATATATATATATATATATATATACAGTATATAGGAATACCTATTTAGAAATACATAGAACATATTCTGCTATGTACAGAACATTGGAATGTGAAATATTTACAGTAAATACACACTATAACACTTTATTAAAAATGAATATTGCATAAATATTTTTTTTTCATGTTTTCATCTACTTAACTGCAAAGGGCTCCAAAGCACTTAATTAGATATGTCTATATATGTGTACATATGTATATATATATATATATATATATATATATATATATATATATATATATATATATATATGTGTGTGTAGATATGTCTGTAAATACATATACTGTATATACACATAGTAATACATAAATACATATGTACACATATATAGACATGTATAGTTACATACATATACTTCTTTAGAGATGTATATGTATGTATCTCTATGTTAAAGCTCTTTGCCTGCCTTTTTTCCCCCAACACCTTAGATCTGATATCTTTGAGCCTTTACAACTTTTTGTGCAATATTTGTTTTAATAATTTTTATTAGATGGTCTTATTATGAGAATAACTGTACTGTATTTTTTATGTTTAGTGACACTTTTTGTGAACCAGAGCTCTGAGAACGAAGTAATCATTCTAGAGTAAATTGCGATTGCGCTTAAAGGGCCATGATACCCAAATGTTGAAACACTTGAAAGTGCTGCAGCATAGCTGTAAAAAGCTGACTAGAAAATATCACCTCTATGTAAAAATATATTTTACTTCAAAAGTTCCACAGTAGCCACATCCCATTGTAAAGGACTTATAAGCAGCAAATTAGTATGTCTGTCCCGGGACAGCTAAGGGAGTGAGCTTACATGCACACTCGTCTTATTTCCCTATTCAGTTTAAGGAAGTTTACCATGAAATCTCATGAGAGTAAAGTGAGATCTCATGAGATCACAGTAAAAGAGTCTATGACCTCAGCACTGTTGATGCTGATTGGCTGCTGTTTATTTCTTATTCTATTTTTTTTTTTTACCTGCAGCTGGGCAGCGGCTGAGTATAACTTTTTACACAAAACTTACTATGCTGAGCTAAGGAAATTGTGAGGAAAAATATCTTCCTTTTTTACATAGAGATGCTCAGGTGATATTTTCCTGTCAGCTTTTTACAGTTATACTGCATTAGTTTCAAGTGATTTAGCATATAAGTATTATGTCCTTTTAACGAATAAGAGGAATAGCAGCTGCACTAGTAAGGAGAAAAGATCAGGGCTATCCAAAAAATTGTTTAAAAAAATTAAACTTTTATTGAGACATTTAAAAATGGACAGTACAGGGCACACAAACTCCCTGACTAGTTTCGTGCTCCATTGAGCACTTAATCATAGGGTGAGTTTGTTCAGTGTGCATAGCCTATTTAAAGGCACAGCACACCTGAAGATGATTAAAATACAACAATACAAGTGTTAAAATGCATTCTGAATTTACCTTATTGCAAACTCTATGAACATTTAGCAAAGATGGAACAAAGCACAAAAAATCAATCAAAAGATACACATCAAAATAATCACAATGATACCCCATAAAGGGTTATAGTGTTAATCAAATGTAAATATACATCGGCCGTTTTCCTGCAGCTTGCACCCCTGCTGCTTGTGCCTGTTTGGTATACTCTGCTTGTCTCTCTCTCCCCCCGGATTACGTCATCGCTTCCGCTTCTGTAGCGGTCTGAACTTCGTGGATATTATGTCCTTTTAAGCTATCGTGTTTACTTTCAACTTGTAATACCGGCGTGTAACTGTTAGTGCTCGTAATCTGGCCCGTAATGTTTATTATCCATTTAAGCAGAAAATATAATTAGCATGTTTTGGTGGAAATGGTTCTGGTTTTAAAAATAACCAAACACATTGCTATCTCTGTATACAACTGCATCACTTTTAATATATCCTGCAACCGACACACAATATTCTGACATATGTTATAACCATGACTTTACTGCAGCAGTTTTATTTGTTCTCTCATTAATATTTTATCCCATAAACCTTTAGTAATGACATGATTATTTACCATGCAATGTCATTTCAAATAGTTTAATTGGTCTTAATTAGACACATTAGAAATGATTGTGAAATGTTTAAAGAAGATTAATTATACTATGAAAAATCATTCATGAAAAAAATTATTACAAATAGATTCTACAGCTAATTTCATAAACACTTTAAGAAGGATTTAGATTAGTTATAGAAATATATCATTGTATTGCAATTCTTGGATAGAGGAGAAAATAATATAACATTTTAAAATGGTACTCAGGAAAATTAAGACTAATCTTACTAAAGTACTTAAAGGGACACTGAACCAAAATTTTCTTTTTCATGATTCAGATAGAGCATGAAATTTTAAACAACTTTCTAATTTACTCATATTATCGTTTTTTCTTCGTTCTCTTGCTATCTTTATTTTAAAATCAGGAATGTAAATCTGAGCAGCCAACCCATTTTAGGTTCAGCACCATGGATAGCGCTTGCTTATTGGAGGCTTAGATTTACCCACCAATAAGCAAGCATAAGCCAGGTTCTCAACCCAAAATGGGCCGACTCCTATGAATCACATTCCTGCTTTTTAAATAAAGATAGCAAGAGAACGAAGAAAAATTGATAATAGGAGTAAATTAGAAAGTTGAATCATGAATCTGAATCATAAAAGAAAATAAATTGGGTTTAGTGTCCCTTTAAAGGTGTTAAATAATACTTGAAAAAAATAATAATAAACTTACAACAAAGCTACCACCACAAGCCTTATATAAAAGCATAGAAATAATTGGTTTACAAAAATACTATACAAAAATAAATATATAGAAAAACAAAGCAGTTGTATATATTCTTTTCAAACCATAAAAAACAAGGTATTGCTTAAATGGTTCTATCTAGAACATGTTCTTTTTAAAAAGCCTTTGAAAACTAATTATATTTGGTAGGGTTTTTTAAAATATTGCAAAATTAGAGTTCAATGACAAACAAGGGCATTTTTAATTCAATGAAATAGTAGGTCAGTTATATTACAGTCTTTAAAAGCATTTACCATTTAGAAAAATGAATGGCTAGATACATTTATTCCATTAACAGTATATTATTAAAGTACTTTTTGTGTTTTAAAGTATTTTTTATAAGAGACAGGTATAATATGCCTAGATTACGAGTTTTGCATTATGAGCGGCTCGGTGCTAACTTGCAAGTTATTTCCACCGCTCACCTCCCTATATCGCTGCTATTACAGGTTTGAAAAACCCGGCGTTAGCAGGCAATATGTCAGCGTTGAGCAAAATTGAGCTCCATGCCGCACTCAAATACCAGCGCTGCTTTGAGCTTTTTTTACATGCTCGTGCACGATTTCCCCATAGACATCAATTGGGAGAGCCGGCTAAAAAAAAGCCTAACATCTGCAATAAAGGAGTGTTAAGCTCTGTAACGCATCCCCATTAATTCCTATGGGGAAAGAAAATTTATGTTTACACCTAACACCCTAACATAAACCCCAAGTCTAAACACCCCTAATCTGCCGGCCCCCGACATCGCCGCCACCTACATTACACTTATTAACCCCTAATCTGCCGTCCCCGACATCGCCGCCACCTACCTAAACTTATTAACCCCTAATCTGCTGCCCCCAATGTCGCCACCACCTACATTATTTATTAACCCCTAATCTGCCGCCCCCGACATCGCCGACACCTACATTACACTTATTAACCCCAAATCTGCCGCTCTCAACACCACCGCCACCTACCTAAACTTATTATCCCCTAATCTGCTGCCCCCGATGTCGCCTCCACCTACATTACAGCTATTACCCCCTAATCTGTTGCCCCTGACATCACCGCCACCTACCTACACTTATTATCCCCTAATCTGCCGCCCCCAATGTCGCCGCCACCTACATTACAGCTATTACCCCCTAATCTGCTGCCCCCAACATCGTCTCCACTATACTAAAGTTATTAACCCCTAAACCTAACCCTAAGTCTAACCCTAACCCTAACACCCACTAACTTTAACATAATTATAATAAATCTAAATAAAAATTACAATAAATACCTAAATAATTCCTATTTTAAACTAAAAACTTGCCTGTAAAATAAACCCTAAGCTAGCTACAAAATAACTAATAGTTAAATTGTAGCTATCTTAGGTTTTATTTTTATTTCACAGCTAAGTTTGTATTTATTTTAACTAGGTAGAATAGTTAGTTAATAGTTATTAACTATTTACTAGCTACCTAGTTAAAATAAATACAAAGTTACCTGTAAAATAAAACCTAACCTGAGTTACACTAAAACCTACCCTTACACTAAAATTAAATAAATTACATTAATTAAATACAATTAACTAAATTACAAAAAAAAACAAAAAACACTAAATTACACAAAATAAAAAAGAAATTATCAAATATTTAAACTAATTACACCTAATCTAATAGCCCTATCAAAATAAAAAAGCCCCCCAAAATAAAAAAAACCCTAGCCTAAACTAAACTGCCAATAGCCCTTAAAAGAACTTTTTGTGGGGCATTGCCCCAAAGAAATCAGCTCATTTATCTGTAAAAAAAATACAAACAACCCCCCAACAGTAAAACCCACCACCCACACAACCAAACCCCCCAAATAAAATCATATCTAAAATAACCTATGCTCCTCATTGCCCTGAAAAGGGCATTTGGATGGGCATTGCCCTTAAAAGGGCATTTAGCTCTTTTTCAGCCCAAACCCCAAGCTAAAAATAAAACCTACCCAATAAACTCTTAAAAAAATCTAACACTAACCCCCGAAGATCCACTTACAGTTTTTGAAGACCAGACATCCATCCTCAACAACATCTTCCAGACATCCGGTGCGGAGCATCCTCTTCTGTCGACGACTCTTCAAGAATGAAGGTTCCTTTAAGGGACGCCATTCAAAATGGCATCGCTTAAAATCTGATTGGCTGATAGAATTCTATCAGCCAATCGGAATTAAAGGTGAAAAAAACCTATTGGCTGATGCAATCAGCCAATAGGATTGAGCTTCAATCCTATTGGCTGATCCAATCAGCCAATAGGATTGAGCTTGCATTCTATTGACTGATTGGAACAGCCAATAGAATGTGAGCTCAATCCTATTGGCTGATTGCATCAGCCAATAGGATTTTTTCACTTTTAATTCCGATTGGCTGATAGAATTCTATCAACCAATTGGAATTCTAGGGACGCCATCTTGGATGACGTCCCTTAAAGGAACCTTCATTCTTGAAGAGCCGTCGACAGAAGAGGATGCTTCCTGCCGGATGTCTGGAACATGGAGCCGCTCCGCGTCGGAAGGATGAAGATAGAAGATGCCATCTGGATGAAAACTTCTGCCCGTCTGGAGGACCACTTATTGCCGCTTGGATGAAGACTTCTCCTGACTTCGTTGAGGACTTCTTGCCGCTTGGATGAAGAGTTATCCTGGCTTCGTTGAGGATGGATGTCCGGTCTTTAAAAACTGTAAGTGGATCTTCGGGAGTTAGTGTTAGGTTTCTTTAAGGGTTTATTGGGTGGGTTTTATTTTTAGCTTAGGCTTTGGGCTGAAAAAGAGCTAAATACACTTTTAAGGGCAATGCCCATCCAAATGTCCTTTTCAGGGCAATGGGGAGCTTAGATTTTTTTAGATATTATTTTATTTGGGGGGTTTGGTTGTGTGAGTGGTGGGTTTTACTGTTGGGGGTTGTTTGTATTTTATTACAGGTAAAAGAGCTGATTTATTTGGGGCAATGCCCTGCAAAAGGCCCTTTTAAGGGCTATTGGCAGTTTAGTTTAGGCTAGGTTTTTTTTTATTTTGGGGGGGCTTTTTTATTTTGATAGGGCTATTAGATTAGGTGTAAGTTTAAATATTTGATAATTTCTTTTTTATTTTGTGTAATTTAGTGTTTATTTTTTTGTAATTTAGTTAATTGTATTTAATTAATGTAATTTTTTTAATTTTAGTATAAGGTTAGGTTTTAGTGTAACTCAGGTTAGGTTTTATTTTACATGTAACTTTGTATTTATTTTAACTAGGTAGTTAGTAAATAGTTAATAACTATTTACTAACTAGTCTACCTAGTTAAAATAAATACAAACTTAGCTGTGAGATAAAAATAAAACCTAAGATAGCTACAATGTAACTATTAGTTATATTGTAGCTAGCTTAGGGTTTATTTTACAGGTAAGTGTTTAGTTTTAAATAGGAATTATTTAGGTATTTATTGTAATTTTGATTTAGATTTATTTTAAGTATGTTAAAGTTAGTGGGTGTTAGGGTGAGGGTTAGACTTAGGGTTAGGTTTAGGGGTTAATAACTTTAGTATAGTGGCGGCGATTTTGGGGACAGCAGATTAGGGGTTAATAACAGTAATATAGGTTGCAGTGATTTTAGGGACAGCAGATTAGGGGTTAATGATATTTAACTAGTGTTTGCGGTGCGGGAGTACGGCAGTTTAGGGGTTAATATGTTTATTATAGTGGCGGCGATGTCTGGAGTGGCAGATTAGGGGTTAATAATTTTATTTTAGTGTTTGCTATGCGCAAGGGCCTCGGTTTAGGGGTTAATCGGTAGTTTATGGGTGTTAGTGAACTTTTTAGCACTTTAATTATGAGTTTTATGTTACGGCTTTGTAGTGTAAAACCCATAACTGCTGACTTTCAGTTTACGGTATGGATCTTGACGGTATAGGCTGTACCGCTCACTTTTTGGCCGGACAGGCAAACTCGTAATACCGGCGCTATGGAAGTCCCATTGAAAAAGGACTTTTTGAAACCTGCGGTAGTTACGTTGCGTTCCAGCCAAAAAAGTGTGCGGGACAGATATACCTGCAAGACTCGTAATATCAGCGGTATTGAAAAAGCAGCGTTATGAGGCTTTTTCACTCATAACTCAAAACTCGTAATCTAGCCGATAGTGTTTTAAGGACTGCTATCTTTTATAATGTATGGTTATTTGGAAAATAGAGAATAGGTTCTCTTTGTCATCACTGTAGTTTGTTATTCATTGCAATTCATTGCTTTGCAGGTGTAATCTATTTTCTCTTAGTTTACCTCTGGCCTAGATTTGTTAAAAAATTTTATATTAATGTTAACAAAATCCAACAAATTCTTTGCAAGGAGCATTTGCTATATTTTTCTTTTATTTGAGAGTCAAACACAGCAAAATGCCCAATAAAATGCAGGACTTCATATTTTGAGTTTTTAGATTTGTTTTATTTATTCATACATGTGGTTTTTTTTTCTATATTTTAGAATCAACTTTGAGGTGACAGTAAGTATGCCTTTTTGAAGATCCAATTTTTTGGGGGATTTATTTCTATCTTGCATGATGTACTCTTTCACATTATCTCTTGAGATTTTCATATCATTGCCAAGATTACAAGTGAAGAGCAAAAATATTTGCGTTATTGTGCACTAACACTGCTCAAGTTAAATCAATAGTGAACTCATATTGAAAGAAATATATTAGCGCTCGAGGGAAAACGTAGGGTAAGCTAACATCTGGATGTCAGATAGCTCGGGTGCTTTAAATCGCTCACATAAAAGACTTTTATAAGGTTGCGCTGAAAAACTCATGTCGGCTATTGCTGGAGTGTTGAAACAAAGGCCCTGATAAGCAATGCATTGTTAGACCCACAAGAAATTCAAACAAAGTGGGCGGACCCTCGCTGTTTACCGGTGAGTGGTGATGTGTCTCCATTAGGAAATAATAGGGATTGCAGATTCAGTGATAGTCTGACAACACTGCCACTGTCTTTGGAGGGGGGGCTGTATTTGAAGTGTGCTTACGCAACATAGACTGTGCAATAACATTTCAAATAATGCATATGTAAACTTAGTTTCAATGTACTGTACATGCTCTAGGTTTCTCACACTGGAAAGTTTTGCCACTGAGAAGCTGGCAAGACTAATAGGGCTGAAAAGGTGTATCTAATATGAAGGCTGTTCTTTGAATATTAGAAACTGACAGTGATGTTTCCCCATTTAAATACAAGTTACTCCCATGGAACGCACAACAGACTCCCACGGATGCCTATATATTTATTATATCTGCAATCTGCCTTCCTATTAAACCTATAGGACTGTGAGGGCTAACCTTGGCACCCCAGATGTTTTTGAACTATATTTCCCATGATGCTTAGGCATTCTGCAGTCTAGTTGAACATCATGGAAAATGTGGTTTTGAAACACCGGGGTTCCAAAATGAGCTCTCACTGTTATAGGAGCTGTTGGGATACAGGTAAAGTGATTTATTTATATGCATTTTATTGTATAATGTGATAATATGTATTTAAGTATTGACATGATTTGGAAACTATTTTATTTACCTTTTTGCATGTTTAGTTTTGTTTTTTAGAAAGAAAATGTATTTTTCATGATATTAGTATCTCATAGAAGACAGCACCATAATGTTGTAGTTTTAAATAATTGCAATATTGTTAACATTGCAAGTTATAGTAATGCAGTTATGTAAAACTATAAACTTGAGGATACTGTCTTCTATAACATATTTATATCACAAAAAAAGGAAAGCTTCCTAAAAAAAAATGCAGAAATAAAAATTAAAAACTTTTTTAAATCACTTAAATTCTTAAAAAATAATGTATTGCATTATACATTTAAATACACAAAAATAAATCACTATATACATGTATAATATACCCACATCTCTACAGCTACTAAAGGATTAACCTCTAAATTGCTATAACCCCCAACGCAACATAACCCCACTAAACTATTAAACCCTAAAGCTCCATAACCAATCTAACCTCACTACAACATACCCTTTAAAGCAACCTAACCCCACTATGGACCAGAGTTCAAGTAGAGCACAAAATATTGCTTTCGATAAAGCGATATTTGCGCTCCACTTTGTAATACCAGTGCACACAAATGTAATTCACAGGGGAAAAAAAGAGGAGAAAAAGGCAGAAAAAAATTCAAGTGGAAAAAAAATATAAAGGGTTCTTTTCTTTCTTCATCAGATGTAATCCACAAAGCGGCTCCTCTAGTCCTCAGCTTGGGCTCCTCTGGTTCTTGGCAACAGCAGCTTGGGCTCCTTCTTCAGTGGTGACATCTCCTCCTCGGCGGCTCCTCTTCTCTCATCAATTTTATTTCTGTCAGTTTCTCCCTTTTATATGGTGGTCCTGGCAGCTTTATTGGCTGATTTTTAAAATAATTTCAAATCAACCAACAGAAGGATTTTTTTTTTAAATCAGCCAATAGGAAACAAAAACATATTCTATTGGCTAATTGATTTTTAAAATCAGCCAAAATAATTTACTTTATTTCTATTCTTATTTGCATTAAATTGGTCTGCATGGTTAAAAAGGAAGACACAGAGGCGCCAATATGGCCTAGTAACGTCTGTACAGATGATTCTCCAACAAAATGTGAAATGGTACTCATATAGGTGAAGCACCCAGTGGTGCAGATGAGGCAGACTGGATCAGTTAGCAGTGGTCCAGCTCACTGTGTGCCAGCATGTAAAGCACTTGGTATAATCAGCAGCAATCCAAACCTCAGTGTCTATAAATGAGAAAAAACACACAGCTCCCATAGCCTAGTACAGTTTGAACACTCAGTAGGTTATACCTATTGGTCAGACTTACTGAGTGTTCAAACTGTACTAGGCTATGGGAGCTGTGTGTTTTTTCCAGATAAAACATCATCAGGGACTGACCACCCTTTCACAGAGTGCGCCTTTTATTGGATTTTAAGGATTTCTTACATATGTATTACACTGTGTTTGTTGTTGTGTTACATATGTTTCTTTTGAATATATGCTAGAGGACTTTTTTCCGGAAGCGCCCCCTATGGGAATATTTTTGTTGTCTACAATTTCCTTATTTATCTGATCTGCATGGTTGTCGTCTGAGAAGGCAGCCTCTTATAAAGATGATGCACAAGAAAGCCTACAAACAGTTTGCTGAAGACAAGCAGACTAAGGACATGGATTACTGGAACCATGTCCTGTGGTCCAATGAGACCAAGATAAACACTGGGCTGCAGAGCAGTATTCCAACATAATAACGACACCAAACACACCTACAAGATGACCATTGCCTTGCTAAAAAAGCTGAGGGTAAAGGTGATAGACTGGCCAAGCATGTCTCCAGACCTAAACCCTATTAAGCATCTGTGGGGCATCCTCAAACGGAAGGTGGGGGAGCGGAAGGTCTCTAACATCCACCAGCTCTGTGATGTCGTCATGGAGAAGTGGAAGAGGACTCCAGTGGCAACCTGTGAAGCTCTGGTGAACTCCATAATGGTGGCCACACAAAATATTGACACTTTGGCCCCATTTTGAACGTTTCTACTTAGAAGTGTACTCACTTGTTGCAAACAGTTTAGACATTAATGGCTTAATTATTTTGAGGGGACAGCAAATTTACACTGTTATACAGACTGTACACTCACTACTTTACATTGTAGAAAAGTGTAATTTCTTCAGTGTTGTCACATAAAAAGATATAATAAAATATTTACAAAAATGTGAGGGGTGTACTCACGTTTGTGAGATACTGTATATACATATATATATATATATATATATATATATATATATATTTATATTTATTTATTTATACATGATTATATATAGGTATATATATATATATATATATATATATATATATATATATACTAGTCCTAAAGCCCGTTAACACGGGCCGTGTTGTGTTGTGTTATATTTAAATCTCTCTCTCTCTCTCTCTCTCTCTCTCTCTCTCTCTCTCTCTCTCTCTCTCTCTCTCTCTCTCTCTCTCTCTCTCTCTCTCTCTCTCTCTCTCTCTCTCTCTCTCTCTCTCTCTCTCTCTCCTTAGTGCCCCATATGTCATTACCCATTGTGTATCCTTAGTGCCCCCTTATGTCATTATTACCCATTGTGCATCCTTAGTACCCCCATATGTCATTATTACCCATTGTGTATCCTTAGTGCCCCTTATGTCATTATTACCCATTGTGTATCCTTAGTGCCCCCATATGTCATTATTACCCATTGTGTATCCTTAGTGCCCCCTTATGTCATTATTACCCATTGTGTATCCTTAGTGCCCCTATATGTCATTATTACCCATTGTGTATCCTTAGTACCCCCCATATGTCATTATTACTCATTGTGTATCCTTAGTGCCCCATATGTCATTACCCATTGTGTATCCTTAGTGCCCCTTATGTCATTATTACCCATTGTGTATCCTTAGTGCCCCCTTATGTCATTATTACCCATTGTGTATCCTTAGTACCCCCCATATGTCATTATTACTCATTGTGTATCCTTAGTGCCCCATATGTCATTACCCATTGTGTATCCTTAGTGCCCCTTATGTCATTATTACCCATTGTGTATCCTTAGTGCCCCCTTATGTCATTATTACCCATTGTGTATCCTTAGTGCCCCCTTATGTCATTATTACCCATTGTGTATCCTTAGTGCCCCCTTTTGTCATTATTACCCATTGTGTTTCCTTTGTGCCCCCTTATGTCATTATTACCCATTGTGCATCCTTAGTGCCCCTTATGTCATTATTACCCATTGTGTATCCTTAGTGCCCCTTATGTCATTATTACCCATTGTGCATCCTTAGTACCCCCTTATGTCATTATTACCCATTGTGTATCCTTAGTGCCCCTTATGTCATTATTACCCATTGTGTATCCTTAGTGCCCCTTATGTCATTATTACCCATTGTGTATCCTTAGTGCCCCTTATGTCATTATTACCCATTGTGTATCCTTAATGCCCCTTATGTCATTATTACCCATTGTGTATCCTTAGTGCCCCTTATGTCATTATTTCCCATTGTGTATCCTTAGTACCCCCATATGTCATTATTACCCATTGTGTATCCTTAGTGCCCCTATATGTCATTATTACCCATTGTGTATCCTTAGTACCCCCCATATGTCATTATTACCCATTGTGTATCCTTAGTGCCCCCTTATGTCATTATTACCCATTGTGTATCCTCAGTGCCCCCTTATGTCATTATTACCCATTGTGTATCCTTAGTGCCCCCTTATGTCATTATTACCCAATTTCCTTTGTGCCCCATTGTGCATTCTTAGTGCCCCTTATGTCATTATTACCCATTGTGTATCCTTAGTGCCCCTTATGTCATTATTACCCATTGTGTATCCTTAGTGCCCCTTATGTCATTATTACCCATTGTGTATCCTTAGTGCCCCTTATGTCATTATTACCCATTGTGTATCCTTAATGCCCCTTATGTCATTATTACCCATTGTGTATCCTTAATGCCCCTTATGTCATTATTACCCATTGTGTATCCTTAATGCCCCTTATGTCATTATTACCCATTGTGTATCCTTAGTGCCCCTTATGTCATTATTACCCATTGTGTATCCTTTTATGTCATTATTACCCATTGTGTATCCTTAGTGCCCCCATATGTCATTATTACCCATTGTGTATCCTTAGTCCTCGCGCGCCTCTGTCTTTCAGCTGAGCTGCCGGGTCCTCGCGCGCCTCTGTCTTTCAGCTGAGCTGCCGGGTCCTCGCGCGCCTCTGTCTTTCAGCTGAGCTGCCAGGTCCTCGCGCGCCTCTGTCTTTCAGCTGAGCTGCCGGGTCCTCGCGCGCCTCTGTCTTTCAGCTGAGCTGCCGGGTCCTCGCGCGCCTCTGTCTTTCAGCTGAGCTGCCGGGTCCTCGCGCGCCTCTGTCTTTCAGCTGAGCTGCCGGGTCCTCGCGCGCCTCTGTCTTTCAGCTGAGCTGCCGGGTCCTCGCGCGCCTCTGTCTGTCAGCTGAGCTGCCGGGTCCTCGCGGCAAGAGTTTGTCTGAACTGCGCATGACGGCTTCAGACAAACTCTTGTCTTTTATTATATAGGATATATATATATATATATATATATATATAGAGAGAGATATTTATAGGAGTATCTATTTAGAAATACAAAGAACATATTCTGCTATGTGCAGAACATTGGAATGTAAGATATTTACAGTAAAACATAGTATAATACTTTATTAAATATGAATATTGCATACAAATGTTTTTCCATTTTTTCATCTACTTAAATGCAAAGGGCTCCAATGCACTTATTTATATGTCTATATGTGTATTCATATGTATTTATGTGTTTATATGTGTATATATGTCTGTAAATACATATATACACATTTAAATACATGCATATATATATATATATATATATACAGGGCTTAAAATTTAAAGCCCTAAGCTACTACCCAGCCCACAAAATATTACTTGCCACTTTTGGTCCCACCCACTACCCTGCCCTTACCACACCTATTACACCCACCCCCTTTGCATATGTTGTCATATGTTTAGCCAATGTGAACTTAAATAATGCTACATACAATAATACATTAACAAAAATAAAGGCAGTTAGCAACATCAACTAGGGTTCTGGGGGAAGCAACAGCTGAACAGAAAAAGAAAAATGTTGAACTGAGAGAAAGCAGAGAGTGTTGACATTAATATGAGAAAATACTCTTAGTTTTTTCTCCACTCTGTTATCTTATTCTCCACTTTTACACTCCAATCTCTCTCTGCCCCTGTTTACCCTCTCAGAAGTAATAGTCTAAGCACTAATGGGGTCCCTATAGCCGTAGAGGAATAACATATTCTTGCTAAAAAGGGGGAGTGAATCAGGCGCGCTACAGCTAAAGGTGCTAAGAAATAAGACTATGAATACTATACTTAAAAATATGACAAGGACAATATCGTATCTAAAATATGACACAATTTAATTGCACAAACGATAATAACAAATAAAAACGGACGTCTCCGTAAGTGAAACTTCTTAAGTTGCCGCCATATAAATGTTGCGATAGCAAAAAGAGTTTGTGGTGTAAGTATAAACAGTCCAGTGTACACTTTCAGTATTTTTATTACGTGTTGGTTTGCTAGCAAACAAGGGCTTACCCCAGACTTTCCACTCGATGTTCTCTGTGGGTTAGTTACAGCCGTATGCGTGATGACGTCACTTATGTGGGCGCTGTCCCAAACAGGCTCTCTGATTGGTCCAAATTCGGAACCAGCCAACAGCGGTAGTGGTGACTCTTTTATCTAGAGTATAGCGATCATCCGATGACAGGTACCTGCTCTTAGTGCTAGGTAGCACGCAAGGTACAAAAATGAATGATGTAAGTAAACTTGATTATGCGATAATTCATCTTGAGAAAGCCCTGTAGAGGGAGAAACACGTTGATGTGCTGCAACAACTACTGAGATTCACTATATGTAGCTGGAGCTACCACAGTGTTCATGAGGATTGTGCAATTACGCTAATATAATTAGCTATTGGAAAGACTTTGCAACTAACTCTCTGAACTCCTTATCGGATAATCAAGTTTACTTACATCATTAATTTTTGTACCTTGCGTGCTACCTAGCACTAAGAGCAGGTACCTGTCATTGGATGATCGCTATACTCTAGATAAAAGAGTCACCACTACCGCTGTTGGCTGGTTCCGAATTTGGACCAATCAGAGAGCCCGTTTGGGACAGCGCCCACATAAGTGACGTCATCACGCATACGGCTGTAACTAACCCACAGAGAACATCGAGTGGAAAGTCTGGGGTAAGCCCTTGTTTGCTAGCAAACCAACACGTAATAAAAATACTGAAAGTGTACACTGGACTGTTTATACTTACACCACAAACTCTTTTTGCTATCGCAACATTTATATGGCGGCAACTTAAGAAGTTTCACTTACGGAGACGTCCGTTTTTATTTGTTATTATCGTTTGTGCAATTAAATTGTGTCATATTTTAGATACGATATTGTCCTTGTCATATTTTTAAGTATAGTATTCATAGTCTTATTTCTTAGCACCTTTAGCTGTAGCGCTCCTGATTCACTCCCCCTTTTTAGCTATTTTATTTACCTATTTTGGGAACACATAGGTATTCTCAGGAGTTTGGTGTTGTTCACCCTGCGCTCACTGGTCTAATATCCTTAATAACATATTCTTGCCCTTGGATTTATAATGTATTTATGATATTCCTTTAGATAATATTTGTAGACATTCACTCACTAACTTTCACTCACCACTGTTAAATCTCTACTCGCCAATGGCTAGTGGGCTATATATATATATATATATATATATATATATATATATACATATCTATATAAATTCATATCAATCTTTAGACATGTATACATATGTATCTCTATGTTAAAGTTCTTTGGCTGCCTTTTTTTCTAATACCTGAGATCTCATATCTTCTATCTTCTAGCCCATATAACTGTTGTGTGCAATAACAGTGTTATTTTGAGTGTAAATGTACTCTGTAATGTATTTTTGGTGTGTTTTGTGCAACTTTTTATTTTCCCAAAACAGTTAACCACAGCTCTGAAATCCCGGTTATCATTTTAGCGTAAATTGTGATTGTGCTCATGCATTCGCATTTACTTTCAACTCATATTACACGTGCAATTTAACTTGTGCTCAAACGATTGAAAAAGCCATATATCGCTTGCGAGCAATAGTTTGCACTCCACTTGTAATATGGCCTTTTATGTGGTCAGAATAGATAAGAAAATGGCTTGATGAAGATAATTGTTTGGTGGGGTGAGATATTTTTACATCCTTTTATTAAAAGGTGAGCTTTAGGTATTTCAAGCCTAATTAATTCTTAATTATTAAAGGGACACTGAACCCAAATTTTTTCTTTCATGATTCAGATAGAGCATGCAATTTGAAGCAACTTTCTAATTTACTCCTGTTATCAATTTTTCTTCATTCTTTTGCTATCTTTATTTGAGCATGAAGGCATCTAAGCTAAGGAGCCAGCACATTTTTGGTACAGAGCCATGGACAGCACTTGTTTATTGGTGCTGTCCAATCAGCAAGGACAACCCAGGTTGTTCACCAAAAATGGGCCGGCATCTAAACTTACATTCTTGCTATTCAAATAAACATACCAAGAGAATGAAGAAAATTTGATAATAGGAGTAAATTAGAAAGTTGCTTAAAATTACATGCTCTATTTGAATCACAAAAGAAAAAAAAAATGGGTCCAGTGTCCCTTTAAGACTTGAAGGTATGTAAAAATAACACATTTTTTCTATTGGCAACTTACATTGCTAATTTAATTATAAACAAAAAAAACAAAAAGTACATTTTACATTGGTTAAGCTCCATACAGAGTACATTTCAACCCTGTAAAATTATCCTTAACCATGTAACATAAATAATTCCTATTCAAGTACTGAAGTATATGTTATCATTACAGGGACAGTCTAGTCAAAATTAAACTTTCATGATTCAGATAGGGCATGCAATTTCAAACAACTTTTCAATTTACTTTTAGCATAAAATAAGATTTGTTCTCTTGGAATTCTTTGTTAAAAAGCTAAACCTAGGTAGGCCCATGCTAATTTCTAAGCCCTTGAAGGCTGACTCTTATCTAAGTGCATTTTAACAGTTTTTCACAGCTAGACAGCACTAGGTCATGTGTGCCATATATATATATAATTATATATATATATATATATATGTATGCAAAACTGAAGAATGGATAATAAAGGGATTTAGATAATCCCTTTTTGTAAACAATAACAATTCTGGAGTAGACTGTCCCTTTAACACATGCAGTAGATAGAGCAGCGCTATTTTCATTCGTGACCCAGACAAAGCATTTAACTTCTCTTAACACAAGTCATTAAATGACTTATTTTGTTGGCTCTATTTGAGAGATGCTTTCCACAGAAGCAACTGGCAGGTAGTCAAAGAATGCTGCTATATACTGACAACAATTTCAGAATTCTTGCTACGGTAACTCTTGTACTGATATATTGCTCCTATTGAGTTGGCAGATATCTTGGACCAATCTTGAGAGAAGGCAGAGGTCAATAAGCCTGAATGATGAGATAAACGTCTGTTCAACTCATGCATTGTAAAAAAGAGTGAATTCTTGTTATAAACCCAGTACATTTCACAGACATTGTATGCATGTCAATACTGCTAATACAGATAAACTAGTCTGATCAAAAACTCGTTTTGTTTTGTGCTAACAATATGCAGCTACTGCGCAGTGGATTTTTCATGCAAAATTAAATATTTATCTTAACCTATAAGTGATTAATGAGTTTAAAAGCTTAGAAAATAGGTGACACGTAAGCATATGAACCCTTTTTTTTTTTTTTTTAAATTCGTTTTTATTAAAAGGAATCGAGTGTTACAACATTTTCACATTGATCATGTTTCATATAGACAATAATCACTTCAAATGAACATTTGTGCAGTTACACGGCTGTTTGAGAACCAATACACAGGTGTGAGCATTCAGGTGTGAGTGATCAAAAGTCATTGTAGGAGAGGCATATCTCAAAGGTAATGTCCATATCTCAGGTCTCAGTTTATCATTGCACACTCCATTCCTTAGAAAATTTTTTTTTTTTTTTTAAACACTTAAAACATTTAAAACATATGAGTTAACTTTCTACAAATACAAATATTTTGACCAGGTGTCCATAGGTGATTTAACTGTGAACAGTTTCGTATCCAATGTGAGATAGATAGGAGAGGTTGGAGGTTGGATAGGTTGTATAGGTTGGGGGGATGGTAAAAGGGGGGTGGACGGGGAAAAGAGAAAAAAAAAAAAAAAAAAAAAATTCTGATTAGGTTTCTCTCCCCCCTCCTCCCCTCCTCTTAGAATAACATCACTTCAAAAGGTTCTCGATTCTGTGTGGTCTGCCCTGCGTGTTCCGCCCCTCCTCCCATCTCTATCTGTTGCATTGCTTCCAGATGAGCAAAAGGTTTCAACACCTGGTCCCGAATAGCTAGGTCCAGTGAGTCTAGAAATGGCCACCATTTCCTCAAGAAGGGGCGCAGTCTACGTTTTGTGTCTAGTCGGACATCATACTGTTCCACAAAGAGTTGTTTAAGCAGCAGGTGTTTCAGTTGTGCTACTGTTGGGGCCTGTCTAGTTAACCATCTTGCGAGAATGCATTGCCTAGCTAGGATAGTGTATAATGTAAGGAATTTGTGTATTCTTTTGTGTGAATCTTCCCATTTTAGCATGAAAATTTCTACCTCTGTTATTGCTGTTTCTACATGTAGTGTAGTTTTAAGCCAGTATTGACAGTGACTCCAGAACCTCCTAATCTTCGGGCAGGTGTAAAAGTAGTGGTGAAGTGATGGAGCCTCTGAGTTACATTTAACACATCTATCCAAGATTGAAGCATTCCATTTTGATAGTCTATGAGGCGTAATGTAGTCCATATGTAGGATTCTAACTTGTACCTCTCTATGTGACACTGCCAGTGTCGCTTGTTGTACGTGTTCTAGGCTCTCCTTGATGTCTTGTGTCGTTATTTCTATTGAGCAGTCGTTGTTATATCTAGTTGCTATGTCACTGAGGATCTGGGACTCCCCACGTTGTATCAGTCGTGTGTATATATGGGACAAAGAAAAGGCCCCTGCCCTGAAAAGTGTTTGTGAAACTGCGAAGGGTGATGCATCCCAGAATCCCGCGTTAGAGGATTGCATTGACGTTATATAGTGGCGCAGTTGTAAGTAAGCATAAAAGTGTTTGTTTGGGATTTGATATTTATCTCTTAAGTCTTGAAACGGCCGTATCGTGTGTTGTAGCGTGTCTAGCGCGTCACCAACCATTTTGAGGCCGGTTCTGTTCCAGATTCGGAATGGTCCTTGATCATTCCCGGCTGGAAAATCTGGGTTCCCGATTAACGGGATGTATTTTGGTGAAGGCATGTCCATTTTCAGGTATTTGTGGATTTTTTGCCAAGCTTTAAGTGGGTCTGCGTACAGCACATTGTTATGTACCCCCGGCGGGAGCGTCTTTCGGCCCCCATACGGTAGATAAGACAGCGCCACAGGAGTCACCATTGCCTTTTCAAGGCTGGCATCGCCGAAATGACCTGTGTCTAATTGCCAATCCATGACCAGACGGGCCAATGCCGCCCAGTTATATAGTCTGAGATTTGGGAGACCCAGTCCTCCCGCCGAGTATGGAAGTTGCAGTTTCTCTATTGCTATTCTCGGTTTGCCCTTTTTCCAAATGAATTGAGATACTGCTCGGTTGAGCAACTGTATATCAGTCTTGGTCATGAGGAATGGTAGCATGAGCAGGGGGTAGAGTATTTTGGGCAATATCGTCATTTTGACCAGGCTGATCCTACCTGACAATCCCAGAGGGAGATTGAGCCAGTTGGATAACTGGGAAGCGATTTGGGTACCTTTTTCTGAGATGTTTAGTTTGTAGATTTTGGAGGGGTCTCTATGCAGGTGAATGCCTAGATACGTCAGTCTCTCTGTTACTTCCACAAAAGGGAAGTCATGTGCGGAATGAGGGTGTTTATTGAGCCACATTACCTCAGATTTGGAGGTATTTATCTTATACCCTGAGAAGCTGCCGAAGTCGGTTATTGTTCGGAGGATGTTGGGAATGTGTGTTCGTGGAGAGTTCACGAATAGCAACATGTCATCCGCGTATAGCGCCAGGTGGAGGGGGACTCCTTTAATTACAATTCCCGGGAAGGTGTGTCTGAGCTTTATTGCCAACGGCTCTAACGCCAAATTGAACAACAGCGGGGACAAGGGGCATCCCTGCCTAGTGCCTCTCTGAAGGGGAAAATCTCCTGAAAAGAGTCCGTTGGATAGGATCCGCGCCACCGGTTTGTCATAGATTTTATTTAACACCCCCAGAAATGGGCCGTCAAAACCGAATCTACGCAATGAGTCCATCAAGTGTGGCCATTCTACTCGGTCGAAAGCCTTCTCCGCGTCTAAGGACAACAGGAAGGCTTCCGGTGAGGCATGTGTGGCGTTTTCTCTCCCCTTTGTCCAGTAATGTTCTATGACATGCAGGACCCTGCGGAGGTTCACCACTGAGGTGCGCTTGAACACAAAGCCCGTTTGATCTGGGTGGATCAGATCCGGCAGGATCGTCCGCAGCCTATTTGCCATGATTTTAGTGAACAGCTTATAGTCCACGTTTAGGAGCGATATCGGTCTGAAAGACTCTGGAAGCGAGTGATCTTTGCCGGGTTTGGGGATCAATGTGATGTGAGCTGCTGTGAATTCCTTAGAGGGTTGTGTTTCTGTTAACATCAAAGTGTTGAATACTTTGATGAGTGTCGCGGATAATTGCGGCTGCAGGACTTTGTAGAACTCGGATGGGAGCCCATCTGGGCCTGGCGTCTTGCCTATGGGAAGACTTTTGATGGTGGTGGATAATTCATCCTGCGTGATCGTGGCGTTTAATGCATCTTTTTGATCTGAACTAATTTGGGGTAACTCTACTGAACTCCAAAATTGAGCTATTGTCTCTTTTGGTGCTGGTGGTTGCTTGGTGTAGAGGTGCGTGTAGTATGTTTTGAAACACCTAACTATGTCTTCGGGGTCGTTATATGTCTTGTCTTTCCAGCGTAAGGCGGTTACTCCAGTCTTTACTGTGTGTGGTTTGGTCAGAGTCGCTAACAGTTTACCCGCCCGGCTTCCAAATCTATATAGTCTACCCGCTGTTTTCAACAGTCCTGCCGCTGCTTGCTGAGTTGTAAATGTTTCTAGATCTGTTTTAGCTACTATGTAGTTGTCATATGTTGTTCTCGACCCTGTCTGAAGGAATTGGAGGTAGGCTTGTCCTAGCCGTTCCTGCAAGGTCCTATGTCTGTATTGGGTTTTGTGTTTTACTTTTGCAACGTATGAGATTATGTTGCCTGCCAGCACTGTTTTGGCTGCTTCCCAGAAGAGTGTAGGGTTGTCTACATGTATTGCATTGTCTGTGACATAATCTGTCCAAGAATGTTGTAAAAATTTAACGAACGATTCTGATTTGACTAAGTATGTTGGGAAACGAAGTGTGTTCCTGTTAGTGTGATGTTTGATTGTTCTCAACATTAGTTCTACCGGGGCGTGATCTGAGATTAATATATCATGTATTCTACAACTCTGTATTTCGTTGGATAGGTTATTGGCTATTAGAAACAGGTCTATCCTGGAAAGTGTATGTTTGGCTTTAGACAGACATGTGTATTCCTTGCCTTCTGGGTTATGTAGCCTCCATATGTCACAGGTGTTAGTGTCCCTATAGAACATATTAAATATCTTAGATTCGTATTTGGCTTTATAATTCTTTTTGGGGTCTCTGAGTCTAAATGTTTCCAGCCAAAGCCTATCCAAAGTATGCGTGGGGGAGATATTAAAGTCCCCTCCTATTATCAACTTGGATCCCATATACGGGGCTAAGGACTTTATCAGGTCTTGCCAGAACTTCATGTCTCTGTGATTAGGTGCATATAAGTTACAGAATGTGTAGTCTGTGGAGTCTATTGTTGCTTCAACTATGATGTATCTGCAGTTGGGATCTGGATGTACATTCTTCACATCAACTGTCACTCTCTTCCCAAACACTATGGCTAAACCCCGACTGGCGCTGGTGTGTGATCGGAAAACTACTTGCTTTACCCATTCTCTCTGTAGCTTCTGATGTTCTACATCTGTGAGATGCGTCTCTTGTAACATTGCAATGTCTGCTCCTAATTTTCTAAGATGATTAAGGGCTGCCTTACGTTTGATGGGTGTGTTAAGGCCCCCCACGTTCCACGTTATCACCTTAAGAGGCATATTTACATGTTTGTGTTATGACGGGTGAGGAGAGAGAGAGAGAAAAAAAAAAAAAAAAAAAAAAAAAGGGGAGGGAAGGGGGAGGAGGCGGGGGGGAGGGAGAGAGGGAGGGGGAGCAGAGTGTGACATCAAGTTTTCTGGATGACTTACGAGTTGACCAAAACATGACCAGGATATCTTTCAACCTTGTATGAGCAATTTTCGGGAACATTCTAACAATTTTGTCTGGGTTGTTGTTTGAACTTTGGAGTGGTTTCTAGCCTTGTGGAGATGCTCTGTGTCTTTTGTAAGAAAGTACATTTCCCTATCATTACGTGCGTCTTTCTATTACTCAGATGTCTTTCATCTCTCTGTTCCCCATTCTCTCTAGCGTGAATTGTCAAGTGAACTAATTTGTCAGTCGAGTATACTCTATGTGATGCATGTAGATACATAAAGCCTGGGTTGTAGATAGAGAGTATGGGTGTGCGTACGAGGAAAAACCTGTCTATTCTGTATAGGGTGTGATTATAATAGTGTGCAGGTAGTCCCCCTGTCTTCTCTGCTGTTGTTGTAGGTTCTATGTATGCTTCTAAGCAGATGTTCTTAAGTGCACCAACCCCTCTTGTCAGTAGGAAATTACTGTGTAAATCATTATTCCTGGTCATAACATTCAAAACAAATATAAAACATTCAACAAAACAAAAATACAGATGAATATTGGTTTTACCAAAGATCTCTTGTCTTTCCATCATTAGGTTTGGTTAGCTGCCATATATTTGTGAACAAGTTAAAACAAACTAAAACATTCAAACTTACTAAAACACTAAAACAATTTACAACCTTATATAGATGTGATGCATTACAGTAGTATAACATTACCCTGGAGGTCAGAGGTGACCTCTTTCCATAGTAGTCCATCTGTGTGGTCCGCAGACCTCTTTCAGTCCTTGAACTGTGTCCTTTAATAATAATAATTTAGTTCAGATATATAGTGAGTGAGTGTCCACCCATTCCATAATGGGCTATGGTAGGCCGATCAAGGGTAGTGAGGAGCATGTTCACTCTGGATGCTGATCCTGTTCTGTAGCTAAGTAGCTCTTCAGGGCCTGAGGAGTATGGAAAAACTTGGGTCCATAAGGTGTTTGTAGTCTCAGCTTTGCCGGAAACAGCAGGGCCACTTGTCTCCCTTGTTCGTGAAGCCGAGAACATAGTGGTGCAAATTCCTTTCTTTGTTTTGTGACCTCCATGGAGAAGTCCTGGAAGAGTAGAAGTTTAGAGCCTTCATGCAGTACCTCTTTTCGAGCCCGATAGGCTCGTAGAATTTTGAGTTTCTCCTGGTAGTTCAGGCATCTAAATATGACCTGTCGTGGTCTGGGATTGTTTTGCTCTAGGCCTCTTTCCGGACCTATGCGGTGGGCCCTTTCGACGTCTATGGGCAGTATATCAGGGTGTATGCCTAGGAGTTTGGGAAAGGTGAGCGCCACAAACTCCAGCAGGTTCTTGCCTTTGACGGATTCTGGAATGCCTACTATGCGCAAATTATTGCGGCGGCTCCTGTTTTCCAGGTCATCGATACGGTCTTGTAGCAATTCTGATTTCTTTACCAGCTGTTTGATGGTGATGTCTGCTGACACTTGCCTGTCCTCCACATCAGAGATTCGTGTTTCTGCTGCTGTAATTCTGGATGCAAACTGGCGCACCTCACAAGTTAATGTGTCTACTCCCGCCTGCAGGGAGTCCATTTTTGGAAGAAAAAATGATTTCAATTCGTGCAATAGGGATTTATGATCTAGTCCTGGTGGGTCCATCTGGTCCATTGGATCAAGGACGTCAGGATGAATCTCTGTAGGATTTTTTGGATGTTTTTTATTGTCTGTGTTTTTTGTCCTGTGTGACATCTCTGCTGGTGTGGATGAGAGTTTATGGAAGAATTTATCTACTTTCATTAACCCCCTCTGTCCCTTTGGGGCCGGTTTTGCAGAGTTATGATATGTTTCCCTCTTGCTGAGCGGTGGGTTGCAGCAGACCCTGACAAACTGGTGCAGGGTAGATGTGCAGATGTGTAGGGGCCTGGTAGAGCAGGTATTGCAGTCTGTTACCGTGTTTCTGGTATTTAGCTATTGAAGGTTCTCATCGGTTCTGTAACCGTTATTTTTTCTTCTATTGGTTTCGAAGCTGAGGAGACACAGCTATTTTAGTTTTAGCAAGCGAGGGGCTATAATATCTTTGGCTTTCTGTGCCGTTTGTCCGTGTTTTAATGCTGGTTATGAAGATCTGCAGGGGTCTGGTTTTGACCTCGTGGCGCTGCTCGCTATTCTATGAGCGGAGTAGGCTGATTTTAAGTGTATTTATGTCTTTTCAGCCACGTTGTATCACAAACCTTGCCAGTCTTTGCCCCTCACTATCCCAGAGCGTGTCTGTTTTTTGGTGTAGGAGTTAGTTATGGTCTTGTTGTTGTTATAGTTTTAGATTAGTTATGGCGTAGGTGTCTTTTAAGTGTACCGGGATTCTTATCTCTCTCGGTTTCTGTTCCGCTCTGCTATGGTTAGAGTAAAGGGCCCCGGTCTGTACTTTCACCCGCTTTTTGGGTTGTAAATATTAGGTGTAATCAGGGATTTACCTTGCTTCGTGTGGCAGGGTTCCTGTCTACAGCGGGGGTGGTCAAGATGGCGGTGCGGTAGATGCGGTTACTGTATCAGGACTCCCGGTCGCTGATCTGTTGGTGAGATCTGCACACTGCTGTATACAGTCGGCAAGGATGTATTCCTCCCGACAAGTCCTTAGAGTGTGGGGCAAAGCGGCAAAATAGGGTGAAATTTGGATAAATCCTTTTCTGTTGCACGGAGCTCTGTTCAGATGCAGCCGCCTCACAAGCCCGCCTACCGGAAGTCCATATGAACCCTTTTTATGTAATGGATATTATTTCTATCTAAAAGAAATCTTGTCTAATAACATGGCATGTTATATGGGCAGATAATTGGAATTAGTACCAATAAAATAAAACATGTATATGCTTACATGCAGGTATTAATAAAATGAAAGTGTAATCAGGCAATACATGCTAATTTTCATGATCTAACCACATTCTTCGAGATGCAGTGGTAACATTGTATGTTTAAGTTGGAAATATGGTTTATAGCTGCTTTTAAGCATTTACATAATTATATGCATGTTAAATTTCTATGCTGCAGAATGTTAAAGGTAAACTGTATGACTAAGCCTCAGCTATGTCAGTGGACAGAGGGGCATTTTATGATACAACATAATGCATGTGATGTTTTATACATTTAAAAGAATAAAAGTTATGTTTTAACCCTTAGGGGCCTATCTAACAAGCTCCGTATGGAGCTTAAAGCCCCGTGTTTCTGGCGAGCCTTCAGACTCACCAGAAACACAAGATATGGAGCAGCGGTCTAAAGACAGCAGCTCCATAACTTGTCCGCCTGCTCTGATGAGGCGGACAGACATCGCCGCAAATCAACCCGATCGAAAACGATCAAGTTGATTGACATCCCCTGTTAGCGGCCGCAAATCTGCAGGGGGCGGCATTGCACCAGCAGTTCACAAGAGCCTTTCAGAAATAGGCCCCTTAAAATGGTGCTCCTCATCTAACTTCTTTTGAAAGGGATATGGAACACAATTTTTTTCTTTCATGATTCAGAAATAGTATACAAGGTTGAACAACTTTCCAATTGACTTCTATTATCAAATTTGCTTGATTCTCTTGGTATCCTTTTTTGAAGGATCAGCAATACACTGCTGGGATCTAGCTGTACACATTGGTTGATCCAATTACAAAAGGCATACATGTTCAGCTGCTAATTAGCAGCTATCTTCCAGTAATGCAGATGAAGAAAGCCCCCTTCAGTCTAACACCAGAGAACATGCTTGGGACAATATCTTACTTGTTTTAACTTTGTGATTTTTAAACTGCTTCTTCCATCTTGTTGTGTTAAGCAAGACTTCTGGAGCTGTCATGGACTATTCTAGTGATTCCTTATTGCCCACAATGCCTTACAGGTGTCTTCGTATAGAATCGGTCCAGGTCTAGACCCTATTGCTAAAGTGAATATATCACACATACTAGCACACTGAGAGAAACCCAGGACGTGAGCCACTCAGTAATAAGAAAGCAATAATGTAGAATTCACAGAACTGAGTACTCACAGAATATGCAGGGATACAGGAGAGCTATGTACATGATTCTAGGAGAGAGGACGCTGTGAGCCCGCAAAGCAGTGGACAGTAAATCGTTATGGCAGGTAGCGGGACGTCCAAGAGAGTGGTCAGGCAAAGCAGAGGTCAGTATCACTTTATGGCAGGCAGAGGGTAATCCAAGAGAGTGGTCAGGCAAAGCAGAGGACAGTATCACTTTATGGCAGGTAGTCCAAGAGAGTGGTTAGGCAAGCAGAGGTCACTATCACTTTATGGCAGGCAGAGGGTAATCCAAGAGGGTGGTTAGGCAGAGTAGAGGTCAGCATCACTTTATGACAGGTAGCGGGTAGTCCAAAGAGTGGTCAGGCAAAGCAGATGTCAGTATCACTTGATGGCAGGCAGAGGATAATCCAAGAGGGTGGAGTACGGGATAAAAAGAGGAATGATCCAACATTCTGTCTTTTTGCAGACAGATCGGCAGCGGGTACTCCAGTGGTAGAGGTAGATAGAGGAAAGATTCTGGGTTCAAATCCGAAAGCCCCTTTAAATGGTGAGGTCAATTCAAATGATGATGATCCACATAGGGTCTAAGGTATGTTTCCAGACACTAGTTAACCCTCTCAGTTTGACTGCTAGACTGAGGGTGGTGTGATGTAGATAGAGATATGCTAGTACCAAACTGCTTACAAAGAGATCTCCAAAACTGAGAAACAAACTGTACTCCTCTGTCAGATACAATATTGAGTGGAAAACCATGCATTCTTACAATATGCTGAATAAAGAGTTTGGAGAGTTTTTTGGCTGATGGTAATTCAGGTAAATGAACAAAATGAGCAGATTTAGTGAATCTGTCAACTGTTACTCAAATAGTATTGTTACCGGCTGACAGTGGAAGCTCAGTGATAAAATCCATGGACAAATGAGTCCAAGGTTGATGAGGAAAGGGAAGAGGTTGAAGCAGACCCGAAGGAAGATGATGTGGGATTTTATGAGATGCACATCCAGTACAGGCAGAAACATAGTCCTTAACATCCTTTTCTAAAGAGGGCCACCAGATATGTTGCTTCAGTTTCCATAAAGTATTGCTGATTCCAGGATGTCCAGCAAGGACTTTATCATGTGCCCAATGAAGAAGTTTAGAGCGGAGGTGCTCAGGAACAAAAAGAAGGCCTGTGGGGGTTTACAATCAGAATGAAGATTCACCTGAGCAGCACGTAAGTCTTGCAGAGTAGAGACTGAGAGCTGAGCTATTATTTTTTGAGGATAAAGGATATTACCTGGTTCTTGTTGTACTGAGTTGACTGGTTGAAACTGTCTGGAAAGGGCATCAGCTTTAATATTTTTAGTACCGGGTTGTAGGAGAGAACATATTGAAATCTGGAAAAGTACAGCGACCACCTAGCCTGGCAAGAGTTCAGGCGTCTAACTGTTTGGAGGTAGAGTAGATTATTGTGATCAGTTAGGATCAAGAAAGGTTGAGTAGTACCCGCTAACCAATGCCTCCATTTGTCCAAAGCCATCTTGATAGCTAACAACTCTTTGTTTCCATTATCATAGTTTAATTTAGATGAGTTGAACTTTTTAGAGAAGAAACCTACAGGATGGATTTTACCGGATACAGGGTTGCGTTTGGGAAAGAAGCGCTCCTGTGGCTACAGAGTAAGCATCGACCTCCAAGATGAAATGAAGTTCAGGGTCGGGATGACATAAGATTGGAGCAGAAGAAAAAGCCAATTTGAGAGTTTCAAAGGCCTGAATTGATTTAGTGGCCCACTCTTTGCAATTCTATCCCTTTTTAGTCAAGGAAGTAAGGGGTGAAGAAATAGTGGCAAAACCTTTGATAAACCTCCTGTAATAATTGGCGAAGCCCAGAAAACATTGGAGAGCTTTAAGGGAGGTTGGTCTGTGCCATTTGATAATGGCAGATAATTTAGTGGGATCCATTTCAAAGCCTGACTTGGAAATAATGTAACCTAAGAAGGGGACAGCATCTTTTTCACAATTTTTTTATTTTGGCAAACAGATGATTATCTCTGAGTCGTTGGAGTACCATCTTGACATGAGATATATGGTCTTGAAGAGACTGAAATAAGATGAGAATATCATCAATATAGATGATTACGAAGGTGTTCAAGTAGTAACTGAATATTTTGTTCACGAAATGTTGGAATACTGCAGGAGCGTTGCAGAGCCCAAATGGCATGACCAGGTATTCATAGTGTCCGAATCAAGTATTAAAAGCTGTCTTCCATTCGTCCCCTTTTCCTATTCTGATGAGATTGTACACACCCCGCAGATCCAATTTGGTGAAAATTGTAGCACCTTTAAGGTAAGTAAACAGTTCCGGAATAAGCAGCAGAGCATAGCTGTTTTTGACCGTAATCTGGCTCAGACCTCTGTAGAAGCCCATGGTGAGGTTTTCAGGCCTGGACAAAGGATAGGTCTTATCAAGGAGTAAAGGTGTTCGAGGAAGAAGGTCAATAAGGCAATCAAATGAACAATTAGGAGTAAGGCATTCAGCCTCTTTCTTGGAGAACACATCAAGGAAATTCTGATAAGATACTGGCAAGGAATCAGGTGTTTCCAAAGCAACCACTATAGCAAATGATGGCTTGGCAAGACTGTGTAAACAATTGTGAAAACATGTAGAACCCCAATAAGAAAGTTCACCTTGAGTCTAGAAAAAAATGTTGGGTTGTGCAACTGAAGTCAGGGGAGACCCATGATTATGGGAAATTGAGGAGGCACTATAACGTCAAAGCTAATTAATTTGAAGTGGTGTACTCCTACAGAAAAACGTAGATGCTTTGGAACAAAGAGGTATTTTTTGGGACAATACAAAAGATGATTCGATCAAAACACCTCCTGCCCCTGAATCAATGAGGCCTTGGGAATGGATCTTGCGATCTCCAAGGTAGATAGTTACAGGCACAAAGAGTTTGCTGTTGAGGGAAGAAATTCTATCTGGCTTAACCCAGTCCCTCAAACTGGAGTTAAGCCCTGGCTTTTACCGGCCTTGTGGGACATTTCCTCAATAGATTACCCTTTAGGTCACAATATAAACACAGACATAGGGGCCTATTTATTATGGTGCGAGTGGACATGATCCGATATAGCGGATCATGTCCGCTGCACATCGATAAATGCCAACAGCATACGCTCTCAGCATTTATCATTGCACCAGCCGTTCTTGTGAACAGCTGGTGCAATGCCGCCCCCTGCAGATTGGCATATTTGATCAGGTTGATTTCTGACGATTTCTGTTCACTGACTCAGAGCAGGCGGACAGGTTATGGAGGAGCGGTCTATAAACAGGGGGCTTCAAGTTCCATACGGAGCTTGATAAATATGCCCCCAAGTGTCAATCTTCTCAGGCTTTCAGTCTCCGTCAATTTAATGGTTCTGGCTTCCATAGGTTCTACTTGCTCCAGAGAAGAGGTAGAAAAGGACTCTGGATTAGAGAAATGGGGAGCAAGGCGCTATGATGTCCTGGACATAGGTTTACGACTTCCCTCTTTTTCTTGTTGTCGTTCACTATACCTGGCTTCAAATCTGATACAGATGTTGATTAGGTCTTCTAGGGAATCCGGGATATCCTAAAACACAAGTTCATCCTACAGGGGCTCAGAGAGTCCCTTACAAAAGCTGCTCTTAGGGCTCCCTGATTCCCTGAGGTCTCAACAGCTAGAGTGTGAAACTCGATGGCGTATTGAGCTACTGAAAGGGTACCTTGATGCAGGTCTAGCAAGCCAGCCTCGGCAGCAACAGATCTACCAGGTTTGTCGAAGATAGAGGAAAATTTGGAAATGAAAGAATCCACATCTTGAAGAATAGGCTGTAATCCAAGAGAGTGGTCAGGCAAAGCACAGGTCAGTGTCAATTTATGGCAGGTAGTGGGTAGGCCAAGAAAGTGGTCAGGCAAAGGAGAGGTCAGTATCACTTTATGGCAGGCAGAGGATAATCCAAGAGGGTGGTCAGGCAAAGCAGAGGTTAGTGTCACTTTATGGCTGGTAGCGGGTAGTCCAAGAGAGTGGTCAGGCAAAGCAGAGGTCAGTATCACTTTATGGCAGGCAGAGGATAATCCAAGAGGGTGGTCATGCAAAGCAGAGGTCAGTGTCACTTTATGGCAGGCAGAGAGTAATCCAAGAGGGTGGTTAGGCAAAGCAGAGGTCAGTGTCACTTTATGGCAGGTAGCAGGTAGTCCAAGAGAAAGGTCAGGCAAAGCAGAGGTCAGTATCACTTTATGGCAGGCAGAGGATAATCCAAGAGGGTGAAGTACAGGACAAAAAGCACATACCGTGGAAAAAGGAACAATCCAACAAACGGGTCCAGAAGCTTAGTCCCGCTGGATTTTTAAAGACCTGTCTGACGTCATCAGAGAGGGTCGGCTGAGAGACTGCGTCATGTTGCCAGGCAACGTGATGATACAGAGGAGAGCAGACGGATGCGGGAGCCGAGGCAACTGGGTGATCATCGGATCTATGATATGGGGTTTGAATACGCTCCATAATTTGTGTACTTGGGTACTTTACTTTATGTGAACATTGTTCATATGCACAATGAAACATCTACCACCTTAGATTGCTTAAAAAAGAAATATAATTTGGCTTATTTGTTCAATATGTATACTGTTGTGGATACCCTTTCCTACTTTTTTTTTTTTTTCCTTCCTGGGTTATTCCCTGATTCCCCAATAATTCTCCAAGTCTGTGGGGTGTATGGGCTTGGCGCGTTCCTTTTGGTTGGACCTTTGCCTCAGGTGGGATTGGGTGGCCAAAAAGAGCAATCAGGGGTTAGGAATCTAGTGTATGCACTCCTCGTTCCTCTGAGTTCTGGTGGTATGGCATTGGCTTTAGGTAGAGAACCGGGAGTGTCATGATTTCTGGCTATGTGGGAGGCCATAGAACATGAAGAAGGCACCACTTGACTGGTTATCTTCATGGAGAATGGCAGGGCAGATGAGGCAGGAAAGGAAAGGAATAGTTGGGGAAAAACTATAGGTGAACAGTATAGATCAATTAGGGTTCTACTCCTTCTTAGGACATTATAGGTTTGAGGACAGTGTGCATTTTCTCCATATTCTTGCAGGTTCTAAAAACATTCATGGACATGCCTTTTTCTCAGGACATTACTTGGCTGTGGCCCATTTGTGTGCACAATTGGAAGCACTAGATGAAGTTCTGTCCATGTTTGGGCAAACTGCAGTCACTGAGACAGCTGGTGCTAATGAGTTCTTTCTTTTTTGCTGTATTTGAATTGCAAGTGAAAGCTTATAGGGCTAAGGAGCTTAGTACGGATGGTACTGTGATGAACAACAGTATTTGTGTGTTGCTTCCTATTATTTGGAGCATAGAAACTTACTGAGTTGAATTGCAAGGATACCACTGATTAGTGTATGACACATATATAGTATTCTGCCATTACATGACAGGCAACTGTCCATTGACAGTTTTAGAATTGGGGCAACAACTAGCAGATATGTGCAGGGGATTTCACCAACTTATGTCAAGCACATCAATAAATGGTGATCTTAGAGTTAAAAGTTGTATGTTCACCAACTTTCTCAGTCCATGATAAGCTTAGAGTCTTGTCCTCCTCTTCTTCAAGCAATGGCAATTTTAGTTGTTAACTCAAGCTTACCTATGTGTATAAAAGAGGCAGCCATGTTATAGTTTTTCCCTGGTTACTGTGTGTGTTCATGTTGTTATGCCCTGGGTAAAAGAAAGGAGTCCAGACAAATAAGTGGGGAACGACCCCAGTGCAATATGTGGCCACTACACCAGGAGTTTGACTACTATATTACATTGGGATTGTCTTGTTTGTTAAAGAGATATCTAGGTAGCTAGAGTGCGCATGTCTGAAGAACTATATAACAGCTGTTTTGCAATAATGCTTTTGATTGTTAAAGACATTGTTAACAACAAGTAGAAGCACTCAACCAGGCATGAACAACAGCTTCTTATCTGGCAAATTTCCACCCAGCAACAGCCTCATTTTGCCCAATTGTGCTAACACAGAGGAGAAGTTTCCTGATGTATATCAGTCTGATCCCACCAATACAGGTCAGTCCATCCCCGAAACACCAGACAATCCTCCTTTGAACGAGGAACAAAGAATCCACAGATGATCGCTGCTCTTGGGTGGTAACTCACTATAAAACAAGCTACTGAGCTGTTGTTCGTTGCTTGTAGACCACTTCTCTTTCTGTATGTATTAAAGACATTAGTGTCATTTAGTGCTCGAGAGACACTTGCATGCTCCTGATCTTACATACCTGTTTCAAGAGAACAAAGTAAATTTGATAATATAAGAAACTTGGAATTTTTTAAAATTGTATACTCTATTTGAATTATGAAAAAAAGAGTTTTATGTCCATTTATTTGATTCACCATCATTTGAAATGCTAATCTGGGATCTGAATAAGTTATTATTGTCATCATTATAAAGGTAATATTATTATTACACAATATTCTGCATATTTATTGTAAAGGGATATAACAAGTGCATTTCTATTTGAATAGAGGTATTTCTGCAATATAGTTGTAGTATAAAATGCTTTAGGTACAAACTATAACTGTTTGAGCAATAGCTTTCATTGTGCAAAGGACATATGTATCATACTTACTCATAGAGAGTTTGCTGTAATAGGCAATGATGCAATTTTCATTGTATGCTAAATATGTATCATGCAAAGTAAAAACAAATGTTTTATATCTTATAATTTTAAGTTGTGGGTCCTTGTAATACAAGGCACCAAATCAAATGATAAGAACATGAAATAGATTATTAAAAGTTTTTTTTATTTATATAAATATGTCAGTAATATTATTATTATTATTTTTATCAGGTATTTGTGGAGCGCCAACAGATTCTGCAGCGCTAATAATATAGATCTTTAAGTTAGAAATATATAACAATAAAGTCAAAAATCCTAAATCTGATTTCTAAATTAATTTAGCATAAAGGGACAGTCAAGTCAATTTTTTTTTTTAATGATTTAAATAGGGCATGCAATTTTAAACACATTTACAATTTGCTTTTATTACCAAATTTACTTTTTTCTCTTGGTATTCTTAGTTGAAAGCTAAACCTAGGAGGTACATAAGCAAATTTCTTAGACCTTGAAGGCCGCCTCTAATCTAAAGGCATTTTGACAGTTTTTCACCACTAGAGGGCGTTAGTTCATGTGTTTCATATAGATAACATTGAGCTCAGGCACGTAAAGCTCCTAAGAGTCAGCAATAATTAGCTAAAAATGCAAGTCTGTCAAAAGAACTGAAATAAGTGGGCAGTTTGCAAAGGCATAGATACAAGGTAATCACAGAGGTAAAAAGTATATTAATATAACAGTGTTGGTTATGCAAAACTGGGGAATGGGTAATAAAGGGATTATCTACCTTTTTAAACAACAAAAATTCTGGTGTATACTGTCCCTTTAACTAGTTTTGGTCACTTAAAGACATAATGATATTGAGATGAGCATAAACAGTATGTTGTGACAGGGTAAGATGGAGTTTACATAAGGAGTCTAGAGAGAGCTGTTTTTCCTCTGTAAGTAAATGGTTAAACTTCTCCAAGAGTCCACACACACCTGTAGTGCACATAATTTGTGAGGTGCTTTTTTACAGGTCTGTGTGAGGCAGCCAGTCTCTCTCAGGCCCTGCTATTCAAAGCATCGACAGACCGGCGAGAAACTGCCTGTCTGGCCTCTTTAGCCTCACAGTCTATTGGTCTGACGATACATTCTAAGAAAAGGGGCGGACCCTCGAAGTGACAATGTGTCTCCCATATGGAATAATAGCGATTGTCAGTGCTTTTTTAGTGGGTGGAGGGGGGGCGTGTTTGAAGTGTTCCTACACAGAAAAGACAGTGCGTCCACTGAAACCAAACATGGTTTCTGTGCAGGAAAACTTCAAATAATGCCTACTTCACCTAACTGTAACAACACCTACACTACCTACCTCACACTGGAAAGTCACGCCACTGAAAAGGTTGAGAGACAAACATTTTCATGTCATGTATAATGAATATTAATTTAAGTATTGTATAATAGTATAAGAGTCTAAACATGTTTTTTTTAACACAGAAAAAAACATGTGTAAAATATATACAATACTTAAATTAATATGCATTATACAGGAAAATGCATATAATTTAATCATTGTATATACATATTCTGCTCCTCTAAACGATGAACCCTTTACGCACCCTCACCCCCAGTGAAGCCTAACTCTGCTACACTATTAACCTCTAATCTGCCATACTATTAACCTAACCAACCTCTAACCTTTTAACCCCTAAACTGCCACAACCCCAACACAAACACCCTTTAACCTATTTACCCCTAAACCCCCACAACCCCCTAATAGCCCTACATTACTTAACTACCTAACAGCTAACCCCCAAGACCCCTAACCTAACACCACCTAAGCAAAACAAAATAACAAACACTAAAATTAAACAAAATAAAAAAACACATTACCAAAAAAACAACCCAAAGCACTACCAAAAAAAAAAAAAAACAATTATGCCTATCCTAAAACTTAAATCCCCTAAAAAAAAAACCCATCCCAAAATAATAAATCCTATACAAACATTAAAACCTTGTGTAACAATTTCCCTGAAAATGTCAATTTGTGAGGGATTGCTCTAAAGTTATTAAGCTCTTTAACTTGGCACACAACTCTCTATTCTAAAACCAAAATTACCCCCCCCCCGCCAAATAAAAAGCCTACCTTAAAAAACAGTCTCTAACAATTGCTCTGATAAGGGAATTTGGTAGGGCATTGCCCTAAAGGGAATATAGCTCTTTTGCCCATAAAAATAAAAAAGCCCTATTCTAAAAAACCTTAATTATCAAAAAACCCTATCCTAAAAAAGTATCACCCCAAAAAAGGGCATTTGGTTGGGCATTGCCCTTAGAAGGGTATTTGGTAGGGCAGTGTCCTAAAGTTAACATAGTTCTTTTTCCCATAAAAAATATAAAAAAGCCCTATTCTAAAAAACCTAAGGGAAAAAAAAAACTTATACAAAAAACAAAACACTGACAAAAAATCATTACTCTAAGCCCCAAAGTTTCAACTCGCCCAACTTGACTCCGGCTCCTAGGTGATCAACTCCAGCGGTGCTTCTCTTGTTTCTTAATGGCAGTGGTCCTACTGGTTGGTCCTCTTCATCTTCATGGCGGCAGTCCTCTTCTTCCATCTTCCGTCTTCTTCCATCTTCTGTCTTCTTCCGTCTTCTGTATTCTGTCTTCCATCTGATATAGGGGTGCCCATGCATTTATATTTAATGAATTTTGAATACTTAGTCCAATCAACCAAAAGAAAATACAATTGAGCTGGGTGGGCTTTTTTAAGGGGAATTTTGTTTTAGGATAGTATAATTTGTGTTTTTGATTTTTGATAGTGCTTTGTTTTTTTTGGTAATGTGTTTTTTATTTTGTGTAATTTTAATGTTTGTTATTTTATGTAACTTAGGGGGTGTTATGTTAGTGGTCTTGGGAAGGTTAGGTAGTTAAGTAGTGTAGGGTTAGTTTGCTTTTAGGGGGCTGTGGCATTTTGGGGTTAATAGATTAGTGGTGTTTGCATTTGGGTTCCTGGTGGTTTAAGGGTTCATTGAATAGTTTTTTTTGTGTTGGGTGCTATGGTGGTTTATGGGTTAATAGGTTAGGTGGTGTTTGCGTTGAGAGGTTGTGGATGTTTAGGGGTTATATTTTGCAGTGCGGGTTATTGTGGTATAGGGGTTAAAAGGTTAGGAAGTTTATTGTGGTGGGCTATTGGCGGTATAGGGGTTAAAAGGTTAGGACGTTTATTGTAGTGGGCTATTTGCAGTTTAGGGGTTAAGTAGTGTAGGGTCAGTTTGCGTTGGTGGGTTATGTTCTGTTTAGGGGTACATAGGTATATTAATTAGGCTCAGTGCTATATATTCAAAAGGGATCCTTTACTTTACATATCCAATGTCGGCACTGCTGCTTGGAATATTTCGCCAGCATTGCCCCCCATTGTGATGTATAGTAAAACGCCTGTTAGCGATGCTGCCTTTAAACAGTACTTGTCAGAACTTTCAAATATTTTGCCAGCATTCTCAACATCGTGTTGGATCTCTTTTGAATAAATTGCCACCTCGCAGCATTTTCAATCATCAGTGCCTCAGTGAGCAGCTGAAGCCCAGAGAGACAGGTTATGGAAAATACTGCAGTTTGCAAAGCCACAGTAACAGAACCATTAAACATTTTGTATTTGAAATGTTTATTAAAACTCTGGTGCAGGGTAGCTGGGATTCTTGTAGCTAGCACTGGTGAACTGTTTAGTTAGCCTCCTAAAAGGGAGTAGGCTTTTATTTTCGTGTGTGCCTGTCTTGATTTGTTTTGTTGCGATTTAAAGAGACAGTGTACCCACACTTTTATGTTACAATTAAAAGGCTGAGATTCTGCAACTACTGGCTGTCCTGATTGACTGCTGCCTTGTCATTATATATATATATATATATATATATATATATATATATATATATATATATATATATATATATATATATACACTATATATACATATACAGTATATATATATATATACTGTATATATACTGTATATATATATATACAGGGAGTGCAGAATTATTAGGCAAGTTGTATTTTTGAGGATTAATTTTATTATTGAACAACAACCATGTTCTCAATGAACCCAAAAAACTCATTAATATCAAAGCTGAATAGTTTTGGAAGTAGTTTTTAGTTTGTTTTTAGTTATAGCTATTTTAGGGGGCTATCTGTGTGTGCAGGTGACTATTACTGTGCATAATTATTAGGCAACTTAACAAAAAACAAATATATACCCATTTCAATTATTTATTTTTACCAGTGAAACCAATATAACATCTCAACATTCACAAATATACATTTCTGACATTCAAAAACAAAACAAAAACAAATCAGTGACCAATATAGCCACCTTTCTTTGCAAGGACACTCAAAAGCCTGCCATCCATGGATTCTGTCAGTGTTTTGATCTGTTCACCATCAACATTGCGTGCAGCAGCAACCACAGCCTCCCAGACACTGTTCAGAGAGGTGTACTGTTTTCCCTCCTTGTAAATCTCACATTTGATGATGGACCACAGGTTCTCAATGGGGTTCAGATCAGGTGAACAAGGAGGCCATGTCATTAGATTTTCTTCTTTTATACCCTTTCTTGCCAGCCACGCTGTGGAGTACTTGGACGCGTGTGATGGAGCATTGTCCTGCATGAAAATCATGTTTTTCTTGAAGGATGCAGACTTCTTCCTGTACCACTGCTTGAAGAAGGTGTCTTCCAGAAACTGGCAGTAGGACTGGGAGTTGAGCTTGACTCCATCCTCAACCCGAAAAGGCCCCACAAGCTCATCTTTGATGATACCAGCCCAAACCAGTACTCCACCTCCACCTTGCTGGCTTCTGAGTCAGACTGGAGCTCTCTGCCCTTTACCAATCCAGCCACGGGCCCATCCATCTGGCCCATCAAGACTCACTCTCATTTCATCAGTCCATAAAACCTTAGAAAAATCAGTCTTGAGATATTTCTTGGCCCAGTCTTGACGTTTCAGCTTGTGTGTCTTGTTCAGTGGTGGTCGTCTTTCAGCCTTTCTTACCTTGGTCATGTCTCTGAGTATTGCACACCTTGTGCTTTTGGGCACTCCAGTGATGTTGCAGCTCTGAAATATGGCCAAACTGGTGGCAAGTGGCATCTTGGCAGCTGCACGCTTGACTTTTCTCAGTTCATGGGCAGTTATTTTGCGCCTTGGTTTTTCCACACACTTCTTGCGACCCTGTTGACTATTTTGAATGAAACGCTTGATTGTTCAATGATCACGCTTCAGAAGCTTTGCAATTTTAAGAGTGCTGCATCCCTCTGCAAGATATCTCACTATTTTTGACTTTTCTGAGCCTGTCAAGTCCTTCTTTTGACCCATTTTGCCAAAGGAAAGGAAGTTGCCTAATAATTATGCACACCTGATATAGGGTGTTGATGTCATTAGACCACACCCCTTCTCATTACAGAGATGCACATCACCTAATATGCTTAATTGGTAGTAGGCTTTCGAGCCTATACAGCTTGGAGTAAGACAACATGCATAAAGAGGATGATGTGGTCAAAATACTCATTTGCCTAATAATTCTGCACTCCCTGTATATATATATATATATATATATATATATAAAATGTATATACTGTATATATACTGTATATATATATATATATATATAAACATCTGAATGTTTTGAGCAGAATGTACTGTGCTTTAAACCTGCCATCTATAGATTTGAAACAATTTCAATACATGCCTCACTGAGCAAACACACTCTTTTATGGCTTTACTCTTACAGAATGTTTCTCAAGGGTGTTTTATCCAACATAAGAGCACAAAGCTCTAGTTATTAAAGGTTCAAATCAATTTTATAGGATCTTTTTATTCATTTGAGATTACTCAGTGAAATGAGCAAAATGTAAGTAGCACTACCTAGTAGGAAAACAGTGTATGAAATACAAAATAGAAAAAAAAAAAAAAGAAGACATCACACCTTGAAATTACTGCCCACTGTAATCCAATTGAACTATACGTCAACAGTGCAAAAAAATCATTATAGCGTAGATGTTCAAGCTGTACAGGTCTTTAAAATTGGATTGCAAAGTTATGAGTACACAGTTTGCTACAAGCCATTCTTTCTAGTATTGCTACATGAGTTTTCAGACAGAGATACTTTGTTTAATGTCAGTCTGATTCAAAAAACATAACGTTCTGCTGTGGTGAAACCCGTAGGCAAGTTTGTGTGTGAATAGCTATACAACATAAGAAGTCAAAGTTATCATAGCACCTTGAAAATGGATGTTTATTATACTCAGACTAATTCAATCCAGTTTTAAGGATCTCAGCAGGGAATACATTCTACTGCAGACACAATTAAAGCGTTGTCTGATTCGAACACACACTGACATCTTGTATCTCAAGTTTTCCATTTTAATGTCTGTTTTTTCATTGCAACTGCTCTTGTATGTTTTTAAATAAATGCAAAACTTAAGTTAAAGTGAAGGTAAACTTTGGTGAATCAAAGCCGTTTTTTAAAAATACTATTAAAAACAGGGGCACTTTCATTCATCAAAGTTTACAAAGCCGCCGTTTTGATTAAAAACCTACCTTTGTTTTTTTTCACAGCCAGAGCAGCTTCCCCCTCCTGGAAATCCTCTCTTCACACGTCAGCAATGACTAATCCGGCTTCCTCCAATCACAGCTTTCCCCCCAGGGTAATCATTGCCTGAGGCCATGCTGTGATTGGAGGAAGCCAGATTAGTCATTGCTGACATGTGAAGAGAGGATTTCCAGGAGGGGGAAGCTGCTCTGGCTGTGAAAGGAAAAAAAGGTAAGTTTTTTAATCAAAACGGCTGCTTTATTCTCTTTGTATCCTTTGTTGAATAACATACCTAGGTATGCTCAAGATCTAAAATGCCCCAGTAATGCATTGCTGCTCCTTCAACAAATGATGCCAAGAGAATGAAACACATTTTGTTTACATTTATTAAAGTTGTGCAGTTACAATGATCCTATCAGAATGTTTGACAAAGCCCTGCTGTTGTGCTATTGGTTGTGAGAGAAGGGGGCATGGCAGCACATGATTTATCTCTGCTACCCTTGAGGTGGTGGATAGGTATGGGCACATGTGTTTATATTCGAATGTTAGAACGAATGTTATTGTAGAAATTCGATTTACATTATAGAAAGTTGATAAGAATGAATATTCTTAAAAATTCTATTATCGAATGTTATTTAAAGTTTTCAAATGTCAATTTCGAATTCGAATGTGACATTCAAATTCAAATTTCCCATTCAGATTTGAATATTACATTTATAAAACACACAGTATTAGACTAGAAATGCTATTTCGAATTTGAATGTCACATTCGAATATTACATTTAAAAAACAGTATTAGACTAGAAATACTATTTCGAATTCGAATGTCACATTCGAATATTACATTTAAAAAACAGTATTAGGGGGGCGGAGCTAGCCTGAGACCAGAGCAGACGTGTTTTCATTGAGCTCCTGCATTTTTATAACAAACTTCAGATTTAAAACCCTCTTTTTTTTTTTTCTTTTAATTGTTTCTCAGCCTACCTAAAGTTCTAGTAAGCTGATTAGACTAGCCTGTTGTTAGTTGCTGCGGGACAATTACCGATAGGAACGAAGGGCGCTAGCTGGTATCCCCTATCAGAGACTCCTAGAGAAGTACCTTTCCGCCCGGAAAGCTATCTCACCATAAGGACTAGTACACCCCATCAAAGGTGCTCCGATCGCTGAGGACGGCACCCGGTTCCCAATCATATCTGGCGGTGTGCAGATATAGTACCCATATTATCTATACATCTGTGGGGACTTAGAAGCCAAAAGGCGCGAAGACCGCCATTCCGGAGTGACGTCACAAGAAGGCTGCGGGGAAGACAGAGACAGCCCGACTTGTGAAGTGGCAGCGGTGCTGCAGTCCGAGACATTTGCGGAGGCTCTTCTGCTGAGACGCTGCTGGGCAGGTTGGAGGCCACTGTGAGAGAATAAAGAAGACCAGGAGGGGTGAGTGACTTTAGCACACTGTGTTCCGGAGGGTCGGGGCTCCGCTCCGGAACGCTCACCCACGTGACAACTACACTTTGAGACCATAATAACCTCCCTGTACATCGGAGGTGCTCACCGGTCTGCCCTGCTAAGCCTACCGCAGCCATAACTCAGGTCACAGATACAGAGAACTACACAAACCCTTACTTGCAGACACTGAGAGGTGGGCTCAGGAAACTCGGCTCTGCTGCCGCCTTAACTTTTGCAGCGCCTGAATTACAACCACAGTGTTGAGCCCCATTAGAACCCCGGCTGCATTTATTACAAGTAGTCGCCCTGGGCCCAAACTTAACTCCTGCTGCCCCAGATACTATACCTAATCACTCTATCTGGAGTTATCTATCCATTTAACACTGAGGGGTTTACTAAGAAAAACAGGACAGAACTTTTCTCTCTCAAGCACTCCTAGCTTAACTATTGATATTAGCCTGAGTGGCAGCAACACACTGATAGCTTTGGAAGCCACCCACCTCTTACTTTAAATCAGGAATACCACTGTGTGCCTTGTGTCACCATCCGCAATTTACAGCAGGTTTTCCCATCAAAATAACTGCAGATACTGAGGCTCTATCTTCCACAATTGCGGCACTCCCTGTGGTCACCCCCTCCACCCAGAAATAGAAGTTTTCTATCTATACCCACAATAGCCCGTGGGCTCAGAGACTCACTGCAACATCCCACATCACTCTGAACTTCCTGGCTTGCCACAATCTAAAAGCCAAGATTCCTCTATACATCCCAGACTGCCACTGCTCTATAGTGTCTCTCCTCCTCCTTTCCCGCTCTGCTCCCCGGAGTGGGTCATAACCTACATCCCTTTCCCGACTGTGCCCAGTGGTGGCATTTTCCCCTGAGGAGAGACACACTCTATCAAGGCTCGCTGCTCACAGAAACCACCTGACCTCTACACTACTGTCTGCTTGTCCTGCGGCCAACCGCTGAATCAGCTTCTATAAAAAGTACTTCTCTTAACTACCTGGCATAAGCAACATTGCCATGATTTGCTAAATCCTGTGGCACCCCTCCCTACCGGTGTAAGCCAGCTGAACCTGCCAGGTTTTCCTCCTGAGACCCTTTCCCTGCAACTACCTATTGACATACCACCCACTATCTGTTACAATATCTGGTATACAATGTCACAGCAAGCCAAGAAGAAGTCAAAAGGACTGAACCCTTCAAAGCATACAGTTCGGGACCATTTTCAACCTATCAGGGACCCACTACCGGACATCTCAGACGATGATAGATCTGTCTCACCTCCTTTATCAGAGGGGAGGGCTAGTGTGAGGAGCTCACCACCCTCTCACAGGCAATCTGAAACGATCACCATGGATTCCATGAAACTACTACTAGATCAGCAGACTCAGTCATTCACGAAAAGATTTGACAAACTGGAGAGGTCCTTCGATGACCTCAGAAAGGACATTGTTACAGTTAATGAACGAACAGACATAATAGAACGCAAACAGGAAGACCTGTTAGTGGACCACACAAACTGGGTCAGCTATACACAAAATCTGGCGGATCAGGTGTCCTCTTTAGAGGCGAAACTAGCAGACCTGGAAGATCGTTCCAGGCGGAACAACGTTAGAATCCGGGGAATCCCAGAGTCTGTGGGTCCTCAGGAACTAGAAAAATTTGCCCAAGCACTATTTAGATCTATCATAGGTCCATCAGGGGAAAAAGATGCAAGAATCGACAGAATACACAGGGCTGCTAGGCCGCAAAACCTCCCTATGGATAAACCCAGAGATACCATAGCTAGGTTGCACTATTTCTCCTTCAAGGACAGACTCTTGAAAGTCACTCTGAGACAACCCCAGCTCCCGGATCAGTTTAAGGACATCTCACTATACCCTGATCTGTCCTCATTCACGCTTCAACAAAGAAGAAGTTTCAACGAAGCCACTAGAGCTCTGAGGGCCCACCAAATTCGATACAGATGGGGATTCCCTACTAAATTAATCATCACCAAAGATGGTACCCAGCACACTGCTCTTACTCCACGTCAGGTGCAGGACCTGCTAAGAGTCTGGAACTTACCTTCTGTAAATGGAATTGAAGACCCTCCCCGACCACAGAGAGCAGGACCCCTACTGAGAGTGGGGGCCCAAGCATGGAACCCGGATAGACAAGAGGCACCTCGACAAGATCCTGGTCGATGATCCTTATTTTCCTATACCATCTGAATTAGCCTCATGATTGCCTACATACCCCTCTGGGGGTGTTGTGAAGATTCCCCATTATTGCCTAAATCCCGAAAGGCTTGAGTCATCTCCTGGCGCCATAGTGGTGCTGAAGAGCTGGTAATGTACAACTGATTGACACTCTTGTATATTACTCCCTGCTTCTTTCCTTTCCCCATCCCAAGCTGCTAGAGCTCTGCTTGACTTGTTCCCTCACCTCCAGTAGATTGAGTTATGGAACGCCTGTATTAGCTCATTCCTCCAAGAGGACTGTTATTGCTACCGAGACCTGGAGGTGGCCAGGGAACTGGTAAAGTACATGTGAAAGACCATCTAGCTCAAGTTAAAATGTTTACTGTTAATATAAGTTAAAGTTGCAATGTTTGTTTTATTTGATGTCTCACCTATGATGCCAAATCAATGTTTTACATAGTGGTGCCTCTGATGACTGTGTCGCTTTCCCCTGACTCTCCTCCTCTCTATCATCTTTCCCTTAACCCCCTTCCCCCACACCCTGCTCTATTCACAACCCTCCTGACTCTATTACCTCCCCTACTATCCTAGTCCCTCTTTTCCCTAAAAGTCCTCCCTTTCCACCTGGAATGTTGGTACCCCCTACCAACCGCATACACCCACTACCTTCCCCTCTGCCCTTCCCACCTCCCTAATCCTGCTGCCCCATTCCTTCTTTCCTTTTTCGCCTTCCCTCCTCCCTTTGCCTGGGCCTTTCTTCGCTCAACTTTCACACTTCGCCAATGTTGTTTGTCCAACCTACTATCGCTTCCTCTAGACATGGGAGATCACTGCCCTGGCGGAAGGTACTGGGGAAGTGATATGGTACATTGACATTGTTAAATGCCAAGAGCAGCTGTATTTAAGGTCTATATAAGTTTGACTTACACTGTTGGTCTTGTATAGTGCTCCATCGATGATTTCAGGTTAATGTTTTACATAAAGGTGCTTTTGATGGTTATGTTTTCCTCTCCCATCTCTTTCTATCTTTACCATCTCTCCCCATTTCTCACCCCCTCCCTATACCCTGCCCCCCCCTAACTACCCTTCTCAGCTCCAATACCCTCTTACTATCATATTCCCTTCTCTCCCTCATCTCTCCCCCCTTCCCTGGATTGTTGATGGCTTGCCGCCCGCCTATCCCTTCCCTATCCCTCTGCTCGCTCCTTCTTTCCTCCCTCCCCTTCCCTTCTCACTTCCCCTCAACCTTTCATCGCTCAACTCTTCCATTCTTGCCAATGTTATTGCTCAACCCATTATCACTCCCTCTGGATTTGAGAGAGGATTGTCCTTGTGGGAGCGACGAGGAAGAGATTTGTTTTATGGACAATGTTGAAAGCCGAGTACAGATTGTATTTAAAATCTCTATGAGTTTAATTTGCACTGTTAATTTTATATAATGCTCCACTGATGATGTTTTACAAATTGGTGCTTTTGATGTTGGTATTTCTCTTTCTATCTCTCCTTATCTCCATCATCTTTCCCTCTGCTTTCCCCTTTTCTCTGTACTCGCTCATCTTACTACCTTCCCCAGTGCCAATACCCTTCCTACAACCACATCATCTCCTTCTCCACGTCTCCCTCCCTCCTGGATTGCTGATGGTTTCCTACCATCCGCCTATCCCTCCCCTCTCATTCTGCTCTCTACTACTTTCCTACCTCTACTCCCTTCCCCTTCCACTGCTCTGCCCTCTGACTCTTTCTTTTAACCTCTCTCACCCAACCTCCCTGTCTCTTTACTAGTGATGTTTGCTCAGTCCATCGACGTTCCTCATGGACTTAAGGGGGGAATCTCCTGGTGGGAGGTGCTGGGGAGGA